>NW_011889048.1:980647-982504 GCF_000151845.1 Pteropus vampyrus
GTTTTAAGTTTGCACCTGCGCTGGTCCAGTGAGGCTGGGACGCCTCTCCCGGTCATAGGGGACAGTGCCTGTGTTCCCCGCTCCCCCCCCACCGCCCCGGGTCCCAGGCCACCCTGGGCTCCGGTGTCTGTCCTTGTCCTGGGACCAGCAGGGTGCTGTGGGGGCCCTCTAGCACCCTGCTGGTCCCAGGGTGCTGGAGGGCCCCCACGACCCATGCCGCCCCATGGGGCTTGGCCAGGTGGCATCCAGCCCCATGTCCGCCCTCGTCTCTGGGCGCTCGTGTGTGAACAGAACCGGGTTCGTGAGGCCTAGTGCAGCCCGGAGCGGCGCCCCTGTGCTCAGGGATGGCTCTTCTGGGGTGCCAGTGACGCTCGTGGCAGAAGCGTGCAGCCGGGCCCTATGCCACCCTCTCTGGGTGGGGCCCTGCCCCTGCTGTTGTTTCTCTGCTGGGCTTGTGACAAGCGGGGGGACCAGGTGGATGCTGCCTGGTGGTCTGGGGCAAAAGACGGACCTAGTGTGAAGGAGGGGCCCCGTGCGGGCAGGCGGCGGGGCGGAGCCGGCGCACCGTCACGCTCCGGGTGAAGCGAGGCGCCCCGGGGTGGGAGTGAGGGAGGTGCAGAGGGCTGGGGCCCGGGTGACACACACTGTCCCTCAGGTGCGCACGCGGTCTGTGGGCGAGTGTGTGGAGTACTACTACCTGTGGAAGAAGTCCGAGCGCTACGACTGTTTCTCGCAGCAGACGCGGCTGGGCCGCCGGAAGTACGGCCCGGCAGGACCCACGTACGTGCAGGGCTCCCGAGGGCCCGGGGCTGGGGACCCCGCAGTCTCGGGCACCTCCCGCCTCAGGCGGCTGTCCACCTGCAGGCCCCCACCATGTTCTCTTTCTACAGGGACGCGGACCAGGACCTGGATGGCAGTGACCACGATGGCCCCGGCCGCCCCCGCTCCTCGCCACCCCTGCCCCCTGCCGCTGATGGCCTGGATCCCGAAGAGGATACCCTGTCACGCATGCACACAGGTGAGGGTGTGGGCAGGGCTTAGCCCTGGAGGAGCCTTTCCTCACTGGCACCCCGACCTGGGCCAGTGGGCACTAAGCTGGCGTTCAGGAGTAAGTGACACTTCATGCCACGAGGAGTCACTATGCACGTTGTCATAGGGGCCCTTTGGTGTTCCATGTGGAGGAGAACCTGTGCGTTCTGCAGCCCAAAGTAGGGGGCCCCTTCCTGGGCCCTTGACAGTGGGGGGGCTCAGCCCCAGCTGCCACCTGGGAGACCTGGGGGTATCTGAGCCGTCCCCAGCATCCTGGGCCCAGGGCCACGAGAGAGCAAGGCAAGGCTCACGACTTCAGTTTCCGAAGGTGACCACAGAGAGGACAAGGACTTTCGCCCTCTGGGTCTGTCGGACTTGGGTCTAGATTGTGCCCTGGTTCCAGAGTCCGGTTGGTTCCATGGTTTGACATCCGCCTGTCGCGCACCTGTCCCCGATCGCCCTGGCTCGAGCGGTGTCAGTGCTCCCGACTGTCTGCCGAGTTTGAGAACAGGAGTCACGGCCTCCGAGGCAGGGCCTCAGCCGGGTGCACGATTGGTGTAACCGGTGTCCGTGTCCACGTGTGTTTTATGTTTACGTGAAAGCAAAGCACTCGCTGAGGAGCGTCCATGGGCTCCGCTGGGCTCGCACGGCTCGCAGCCTGAGGGCGAAACCAGGTGGTTCAGCCGGTGTCCCTCAGCTGGGGTGGTGGCGGTGGCCCCGGGCAGGCCGGGCGTGGGGGCCGCCGGTCCGGCCTCAGCCGTGTTCTCCCCTGCAGAGCCGCTGAGCGAGGATGGCGCGGCGGGCGGTCTCGCCGAGCCTGAGGACGGC
>NW_011889048.1:983889-985821 GCF_000151845.1 Pteropus vampyrus
GGCAGGACCGCGGGCTGCCCAGCCCAGGGGTCGAGGGGGCAGCTGCTACTCGGTGCCAAACCCTCCCGGGGCACAGCCATATACCTCGACGTCGGCCCCGCCCCCTCGCCCGTCTGTCCACTTCAGGAAGAGCCGCACTTTACGCCCCCCGCCCCACACCGGGGCCCTCAGCAGCCTCGGGCATGGGCTCCGGGGGACAGGCGACGGACGCCCCCTTGGTACGTGGCCCGTCACCTGCAGTGCCGAGGGGCCGGGGTCCAGCCCCTTCTCCCCCACAGGTGGCTTTTCTGTTGAAGCCCCCCAACAAGATGGTTTGGGGTCCTGGTCCTTCTGCCTGGCCTCCCTCGTTCTATTTATGTTTCTGTTTACAAATTGGAGTGGGGTCCTCCAGGGAGGCAGGGCAGCAGTGCTCCTCAGCCCCCGGGTGTCACCAGGAGAGATTGGCTCGAGCCCATCTGCAGAGTTGGACTCGACTTTCCCTGTCACCCCACCAAGGACCGCACTGTGAAGTGATAACTGCCTTGAACCCCCTTTGCTGTTTTATTTATTAAACTTGATTTGAAGCCCCTGGGTGCCTCGCGGAGGGTCGGATGGGGTCACCCTCGTCACTCATTCACTGCCGGGCAGCATTCAGGGACCTGGGCTGTCGTGACCGAGGCGGTATGGGGGCCGTGGGCCGTGTCACGACGGCCAGTGTGAGGGACGTGGCCCGTTGAGTGGAGGAGACGTTCAGGCCGAAACCTGATGGAGAGCCAGCCTGGCCTGGGGACAGCCGGTGCCTCAGGCCGAGGTCACTGAGGGGGACAGGGGTCTGTCCCGAGAAGGGAGCTGAGTGTCGGGGGGAAGGGGGTGGGGGGACCAGACGTGCAGTTTCAGACGCCCCCGTGCAGGCAGGCTGGGCCGCGGCGGGGGACACGGCGGCGGCTGAGAGCCGGGTCGGAGGCCAGCCGTGTGCGGGGTGTGGGAGGGTCGGTCCCCCTTGCAGAGCTGGTTGTGCCAGCGTTGGGAGCAGGCGCGCCGGGCGGGTGGGACGTGGGGACTCAGAACGACCTTCCCTGGCGTCTCCGAGTGCGTGTCTCGGGGGCCTCGCTCCGCTGCGCCGCTTCCAGCCGGGAGGGCGCCGCGCCCGCTCCTTCGTGTTTTATTTTCACTGCCCGAGACTGGTTTCTTTCCTCCCTGGTTTTGAGCAGTTCGACGCGCAGCATTTTCACAGTGGTTTCTCTCACTTGGTGATGAGCACCAAGGTCTCTGTGTATTCGCAAAGCTGAGAAATGCCCCATCACCTCGGGGACTATGGGGTGTCACCCACTCACCTGCTGGCGGGTGGCCCTAAGGGGTGGGCTGCAGCAAGGGGTGCAGGTTCCGTGGACACCCAGGGGCTGAGCCTGGCAGTTGGTCAGAGCCCCGGCAGTGGGCAGGCCTGTGGCTCCATGGCCACTGCCCGCCCCCTGTCCCCCACTGCCGGGAGGGTCCTAGTGCCCCACCCCATCCCCCTGTCCCCCACTGCCGGGAGGGTCCTAGTGCCCCACCCCATCCCCCTGCCCCCACTGCCGGGAGGGTCCCCATCCCCCCTCACTGGTGAAGTCCTTTGTTTTCAGCAGGATAGGCATTTTAAAGGTGGTTCCACTGACGCGTGGTTTTTAGTGAGAAAGTGGCTATTCTCACTTGTTTTCGTAAATGTGACTCGTCTTTTTTCCTGTGACTTTCTCTCTGGACGCCAGGATTTGAGTGCAGGTGTCCAGTGTGGCATTCCACGTGGAGGTCCTGGGGCCCGCAGACTGCCGCCCCCTGGACGCCTCTTCCCCCCTCTCCCTTTGAGTCCCCGTGATGTGGGAATGGGGGTGCTGCCCCAGTTCCGTGCATTTGGTTCTCCGTGTTTCTGTTTAGTTTCTGTGGACTGTCCTCGAGGTCACTGCTCTCCCTTCCACTGTC
>NW_011889048.1:986601-988858 GCF_000151845.1 Pteropus vampyrus
CCCATCCCCCCTCACTGGTGAAGTCCTTTGTTTTCGGCAGGATAGGCATTTTAAAGGTGGTTCCACTGACGCGTGGTTTTTAGTGAGAAAGTGGCTGTTCTCACTTGTTTTCGTAAATGTGACTCGTCTTTTTTCCTGTGACTTTCTCTCTGGACGCCAGGATTTGAGTGCAGGTGTCCAGTGTGGCTTTCCACGTGGAGGTCCTGGGGCCCGCAGACTGCCGCCCCCTGGACGCCTCTTCTCCCCTCTCCCTTTGAGTCCCCGTGATGTGGGAACGGGGGTGCTGCCCCAGTTCCGTGCATTTGGTTCTCCGTGTTTCTGTTTAGTTTCTGTGGACTGTCCTCGAGGTCACTGCTCTCCCTTCCACTGTCCAGGCTGCTGTGTGGCCCGTGCCCATGTCCTTTGGCTTATACACGGCGTACCCCCTTGTTCTCCTTTCCGTGCTGAGACTCCCCATGGTCCCCCTCCCCTCTACACCCTCTGACCTCTCTGTGACACCTGTGACAGCAGTACACCTGGGCCACTGTGAGCAGCACACTGAGGTGGTGGGTGCCTGGCATGACAGGGGCCCCACGAGCCTCCAGAGGTTGGCTGAGCTGTGGCTTTGCCTCATTGTTCCCACCCCTGGAAGTAGCCTGGAGGCTACTGTGTCCCCTGGCCTTGGCCAAGCCTTCCCTGGAGTGAAGCACCCCCAGAACCCACCGTGCCCTAGCAGTGGTCAGGGAAGGGGGTGGCTCAGGGGTGGACTCCGTGAAGCCACTCCTGGAGAAGAGGAAGCAGCTGGGCCTCACCCTGTGGAAGCCTAACCAATTCATGGAGCAGCAGCCTCCCACGTGACCTTGGCCTGGGGGCTAAGTTGTTCATCGATCACTAGGCCACGTTTCATTCGGTGAGTGTTGATTGGTTGGTTGGGCACCTACCATGTATGGGTCCCCGGCCCTCCTGGGGCCCAGGCTGGGGGAGACTAGGATAAGCTGATAAGCAGAGGGAGGCTGAGGTGGCACTTGTGCTCAGAGGAGGCAGCAGGGGGGAGGGCAGGGCTGAGGTGGCCGACCTCACCCAGGATGGAGGGTTTTCAGGTGCCTGCTCAGGGCTAAAGCTTGGAAGGTCGCCCTGTCCCCTGCCCTGGAGTACTCGGGGACTGTGAAGGGGGTCTGAATTCACTGATGCTGGCTTCTGACTCGGAGGTGACCCCAGGACCCCCCGCCGTGTTCTAGACAGTGAGCCCCTCACCGATGCGTCCTCAGGAGACAGGGCCATGTGGTCCCCAGGGGGAGACGACGGCCAGTGCGGCCTCTCTGAGCCCCACGAGAACAGAGGCGAGAGTGGTGGCTGCTTCGGCGGCTCCTCTGCCCACCTCCCAGGCTTCTGTTCCTTGACCCTCCCGATGCTCCTTTTGGAAATAAAGACACCTGGAGTCGGCTGGAACTGAAGCAACAGGGTGATGAGAACTGACCACCTTCTGGGCCAAGTATGACTGCTTGGGGGTGACCACAGGCACCAAGGAGTTGGTCGGGTCTCGAGGGCGCACGGGTGAGGCCCTTGTACCGTCAGTGCCTTTCCAGCCCTGCCGTCCGCAGATGAGGGAGAAGCCGTCCTGGCCCATCCGGGCCTGGCTCCCAGCCCGGGCTCGGCCCCGCAGCAGGCCTCCGGCTCTCCCTGCAAAGGGCCAGGCGTGGACATGTGGGAGACCCCAGCTAGCAGGTGTAGGAGCTCTGACCCCAATCCTAACCCTAATCCTAATCTTTGCTGCTCCGCTAGGTCTTAATCCTGACCCTTCAGGGACAGTTCAATAACAGGCAGAGTGAGGTCGGTGGGGAGGGGCGGAGAGCCACACGGGCTCTGGCCGCACCGGCCACTGCGCCCACTGACCAGGAGACAGGCTCCTGCCCACCACGGCCTCTGCCCGAGGAGCCAGCCCTGGAGACCTTTTCTGGCTCCGACATGGCAGCCCCACCCGGGCTGTCCTCACCACCACGCACCCCTTTGGCGCGTTCTGCGCAGCACGCAGTAGGTGCTCAATAAACACCCCCGCACCTCCTCTGCCTGAACGCGAAGAGATCGCAGCAAGGTTAAAGTGCAAAAAACGAAAAAAAAAACCACAATACTGATCGTGACGCTGGTAGGATTCTCGCCGGGCTTTTCACTTGTTTTGCGGAGTGATTTTGACAACTGCGCTTTGTACCTGTTGCGCGAATGGACGAGGGAATGACGGCCGCTTGTCCCGCGCCCGCCCCGCGCTGTGAGTGGCAGCAGG
>NW_011889048.1:989309-990761 GCF_000151845.1 Pteropus vampyrus
TCTGGACGATGGCCCTATAGCGGAGGTCTGTTCATCCTTCCAGGAGGCAGGGTCGAGGGGGCTCTGAGTTCAAGTCCAGGTTGCTGGACTTTGGGCCCTGCCACCGCCCTCTGGACCCAGCTCCCTTCGCCTCTGCAGGAGGTGGAGGTGGTGGGTGGTGAATGTGGCTTAGAGGTCATGAGCATCAGGCCCTGGGGCCAGGTCACCTGGGTTCCAATCCCAGCCCTCTTCCCACTGAGTGACCTGTGTGTCATGTGTCCTGCCAGGAGACAGTCACTCCCCAAGGCCTCTCGGCCGGATGGGATGAGCCCCTCGGGCCTGTTTCCCCGGCTTGGGTGCTCCTGACACCCAGGTGCCTCCCAGCTCAGGGCTCCCCGGGACCTGGTGGGGTACACGGCAGATGCAAACTCCAACCCTGGCACCTCTGCTCTTCCCTCCACCAGGGACAGTAAATGCCGTGGAGGAACAGGGCCTGGCACAGACGGCCTCCAGGAACTTGATCTTCCCAGCTGCCAGGATGTTAAGCATTAGAAGGAAAGAAAACCCTCAGCAATTAAGCCATGGCCCCTCATCAGCTGTTGTTAGGCACTTTCTGATTCAGGGTATGGGGACGGACGCGCACCAGTGCCATTCCCCAGCGAGGGGACCGAGGCTGAGAGAGGCCCAGGGGATGTGTCCTGCTGGAGCCGGAGCTCTGACCTCCCCCACGCCAGCAGTGCTGTGGGGTCTCACTCACCCCTCACTCTTCACCCCTGCCGCGCCCCCAGACTCAGCGGGCTCAGTCTGTGTGGCAACCGGGGCGTCTGACGCAGATGCTCCGGGTGATCGGGGACTCACTGTCCCTGAGCCTTCGCCTCCTCACCCGGTGGAGGGGGTGGGGGTGGGGGCTGGGCGCCGATGACCTGTCGTGAGCAAGAAACCGAATGCATCTGTGTCCCTCCACAACGCCAGGTTTGTTGAATGTGGCCCTCGCAGCTACCACGCAGGTGAACACGGCACACACAGGGACGCACAGAGGCTCACGGGACAGCGGAGGGGTGGGCGTCAGCGTCTCCACTGCGAGCTCTGTTGCCCGCGCGCGGCCGCCGCCCAGGGGTGGACGTGCAGCTCGAGCGAGTGTCGGGCGCGCTCTGGGTCAGGCCCGGGCACCGTGGGTCAGAGGCGCTCAGCGCCCTGGGACCTTACAGGGTTGGGGGGCCTCCTCTTATCGGCTCCTGCAGGTGCGGCTGCCAGTTCTGCGGTTTTGGGTGGTCCCCGCGTGTGCCAGTTGACATCACTGCCATCGTTCCCTTGCTGTCCATTTTTGTAAAGTCCCAAAGTCCCGGATACTTTGGGCTCTGCGCACCACACGACCCGGGGCAGCTCAGAGGCCGCTCCTCCCGCCCCCACACGCCCTCGCCGGCTCCTTCCCGCGCGGGCTGCCGGGCAGAGTCCGCCCCCTCCCGTCCGATG
>NW_011889048.1:991216-991980 GCF_000151845.1 Pteropus vampyrus
CGGCCGCGGGTGCCCCGCCGACGACCTCCACGCCCCCGGCCCGGGACGCACGGCGCTCGGGCGGGATTCGAACCTGCGTGGGCCCGGGACAAACCGAGAAAGCCGGGCCCCAGGCTGCGGGCGAGCCGCGCCTCGGGCGGCTGCAGAACCTGTTGGGCCGCTTTGCGGGCCAGGCTGGGGGAAGGGGCCGCCCCAGGCGTCCCGGGAACAAAGGCTGAGTGTTTGCTCTGGGGCCGAGGACAATGGCCCCGGAATTCTACCGCCGGCGTGGGAGGGGCCCCTCGGCCAAACTCCCCCTGCCCCCCATTCTGCTTCTTGCTCCCAGTCGGAGGGGACCGAGGGAGGGCGAGGTCAGTCCTGATGGACGGCAGAGGCCAGGCTCTCTTCCGGGGCCTCCGGAGCCCCCTTTTGCGGTGGGCCGGCGGAAGCAGGAGCAGTCCCCTGGGCTCCGAATCCTGAGCACATGGCATTCGTGTAAGTATTTGTGTGGCAGCTACTGTACGCCAGGCACCAAGCGACATACGGATCATTAAACCCTTCCCTCCGAACAGCCTGCGGAGGACCTGCGCTTAAAATCCCGTTTGGCCAGAGGTCACGCCGGGAGGCAGAGCCGCGATTCGGTTCTGTTGCTGCTGCCGGTGCCGGGGGGGCGGTTGGCCCAGGCAGACCCTGCTCCCCTGTTAGAAGATTCAACACATAAACAGTTCGGTTTTTAGATGGTGACAGGGCACTGACGAAACCCTGGGGGTGAGTGGAGGTTGTTG
>NW_011889048.1:992570-995929 GCF_000151845.1 Pteropus vampyrus
TCCCCCTGCCCCCCATTCTGCTTCTTGCTCCCAGTCGGAGGGGACCGAGGGAGGGCGAGGTCAGTCCCGATGGACGGCAGAGGCCAGGCTCTCTTCCGGGGCCTCCCGAGCCCCCTTTTGCGGTGGGCTGGCGGAAGCAGGAGCAGTCCCCTGGGCTCCGAATCCTGAGCACATGGCATTCGTGTAAGTATTTGTGTGGCAGCTACTGTACGCCAGGCACCAAGTGACATACGGATCATTAAACCCTTCCCTCAGAACAGCCTGCGAAGGACCTGCGCTTAAAATCCCGTTTGGCCAGAGGTCATGCCGGGAGGCAGAGCCGCGATTCGGTTCTGTTGCTGCTGCCGGTGCCGGGGGGCGGTTGGCCCAGGCAGACCCTGCTCCCCTGTTAGAAGATTCAACACATAAACAGTTCGGTTTTTAGATGGTGACAGGGCACTGCTCCCCTGTTAGAAGATTCAACACATAAACAGTTCGGTTTTTAGATGGTGACAGGGCACTGACGAAACCCTGGGGGTGAGTGGAGGTTGTTGGCCCTGACTCCAGTGCCCAGGAAAGACTAGCTTCGCTTCTGATTTGGGGGCCGGGGACAGGAGTGGGGAGCTCCCTCTGCCTGGCGCCAGGTCCCCCGGAGCTTCTCTCCTCCCTCAGGCCACCTTCTCTGAGTGGCCTGCTGACAACCCCTTTAAAAGCTACTGTTTCCAGCTCTCTCGGGGCCTGAGGCAGACCTGTTCTCACTGCGTCTCCAGACTCAGCGTTGGCCGCGCTCATGCAGCCACTGGAGGGTCCTCTCTGGGTCCTCTCTGGGTCCCCCGGGGCCCCTGAATTTGGCCTTTTGGGAGGAGTTGGCCCTGGGGTCCTCCTCTGGAATTCAGGCCCCAGAAAGAGCCACGCCCTTTGATACTTGTCACCTGCCCTGCCCTGGGCAAAGGACACCCTCCTGCAGAGCAGAGAGCCCTCTGCACAAGCCCCAGGGCGACCTAGGCTTTTCACAGTCTGGTTATGACTGTGGCTACCCAAGGTGGCTTTGGACTGAGCTCAGGGCCAGAAATGTCTTGGGCACTGTGTAGCCGGCTTAGGGACAGACATGTGAGTGTAGGTATGTCAGCTCTGCCCCCGGGAGTGACCCCGATCCCTGGCTGGCCAAACGGTGAGGAGCAGGGCGGCCTCTTCTTTTAACAGATGCTCCTTAAACACCTTGCTCGGGCTCTGGGACTCGGTCTTGAGCAGACAGCCCCCGCAGGTGCTCACGAGGGGGCCGGGGGATTACATCAGGCGTGGTGATTGCATAATTACACCTGAGGGCCAGAGTGATGATGAGTGGGCCAGTCGGGAGGGTGGATGGAGCTGAGACCAGAGAGAAGCGAGTCAAAGATGTTTGGGGTAGAGAGTGGGGCGTGTGCAAAGGTCCTGGGGTGGGTGCTTGCTGGGTTCGTTCGAGGAGCAGGGAGGAGGTGGGGTGGGGGTTGGACTACGTGCCTGGGGAGGCTTTGCTGTTCCTATGACAGTGATGGGGAACCCCGAGGGAGTATCAATGGGGTCAGTGGCGTCCCATTTGCCATGAGCAAGGCTCCTGGCTGGCTGGTGTGCAGAGAGGTGACGAAATCAGAAGGGAGGCCGAGGTACGTGTGCGAGTGCCAGTCCCGGGGGCTCGGCTGGTGCGGGGAGAGAACCACGTGGCTCCTGGCTTCTCCCGCCCCACCCCCAGCCTCGCTGCCTTTCGCCATCCTCACGATCGTGAACGCCCCGTACAAGCGAGGCTTCTACTGTGCCGATGACTCCATCCGGTACCCCTACCGGCCAGACACCATCACCCACGGGCTCATGGCCGGCGTCACCATCACCACCACCATCATCCTCGTAAGGCAGGACGATTGGAGGGTGGGGGTGGGCGGACGGGTGGTCAGGGTCTGCCCTAGGAAGAGGGGGCTCCCTTTGGAGATCCCACTCCCCCAGTGGCCTGGGGAAGCCGGGAACTCTTAAACCGCTTTCAATGGGGAGGACCGAGGCCCCAGGCCGGTGGCTGGGGGGGACCCCACGGCTGCTGCCGTGCCCACCGGCGGCTCGTCGGCTCCCTTGCAGGTCTCGGCCGGGGAGGCCTATCTGGTGTACACGGATCGCCTCCATTCCCGCTCCACCTTCAACAACTACGTGGCCGCGGTCTACAAGGTGCTGGGGACGTTCCTGTTTGGGGCCGCGGTGAGCCAGTCCCTGACGGACCTGGCCAAGTACATGATCGGCCGTCTGCGGCCCAACTTCCTGGCGGTGTGTGACCCTGATTGGAGCCGCGTCAACTGCTCCGTCTACGTGCAGGTGGAGAGGCTGTGTAGGGGGAGCCCCGCCAACGTCACCGAGTCCAGGTAGGCCCGGAGGCACCTGTGGCCTGGGTCTTGCAGACGAGGTGGGAGGGAGGGGTGCCGGGCCCTGGAGCAGAATCGTCGGCGTCCAGAGGGGTGACCCGCAGGGGCGACCTTCCCCCACTAGAGCTCGGGCCCCCCTCTTCCTTTTGCTCTGTCCTCACCATCGCTATGGACAAACTTTTGCTTTATCGACGTCCTCATTACTTTGGAAGACATCGAAATACAATGTACGTAACATAAGTCACTAACTTACCCAGTTTGACGTGTGCGAGTCATCGGTTTTTAGCGCATTCACAGCGCACGCAGCTGTCTTATTCCAGGGCAGCTGCGTCACCCCGAAAGGGAAGGAAGCCCACGTCCTCACCATCTCCCCGTCCCCCGGCCCCCTTCCCGTCTCTGGCCGGGCCTGTTCTGGACCTTTCGTACGAATGGAGTCATACCCTGCACGGCCTTTCTTGTCTCGTTTCTTTAACGCTTCCAACTTCATCCACATCGTAGTTTCCGTCCGTTTTCACTTCATTCGGGGCTCGGTCATGAGGGGCTCCGTGCTCATTGTGTCTCGCGGGACGGGCCATTCTGTCTGCCGACCGGTTCGTCTGAGTGTCCCTGTGGCTTCGGGGGGTCCGGCCGCGCTGGCCGCGTCTCGGTGGCTCTGCGCACGGGGCGCCTCGTCCATTCTCGTCATTTCAACCGTTTGCGTCTTCGAATCCGAAGCGAGTCGCTTACGCACATCGTGAAGTTAGACTTTTTGAAACTCCGTTCTCCAGTCTGTGGCTTTTCGTGGAGTCTGATACATTCGCATCCCGCGGAGGCGCCGGTGAGGGAGGCCTTGTGTTTCTTTGGCGTTTGCTTTTTCCATCTTAGACATATACTCGTTTAATCGAAAAAAAAGCAATCGTGGAGGAAACAGTTTTCCTGTTTCTAATTCCCCCGTTACAGCCTCCTTTTCTGGTTAAATAGGTGTTTACGGGTCCTGAGGTTTGCAGACAGATACGTGAC
>NW_011889048.1:997224-997753 GCF_000151845.1 Pteropus vampyrus
AAACAGTTTTCCTGTTTCTAATTCCCCCGTTACAGCCTCCTTTTCTGGTTAAATAGGTGTTTACGGGTCCTGAGGTTTGCAGACAGATACGTGACATGACGGATGCAGTAAAAGCCCAGCTCACACCGCTGGCGTCTGTACGGTGGTTCCTTTCCTAATTATAGATGAAAAATCAGGAATGCTAAAGCAAAGCGACATGAACAGTGACTTTATATCTCGTAATTACCTTTTCTGGCCTTTTTGTATGTCTTCGTGGGGATCTGGGTTTCTTTCTAGCACCCTTGACTTCCCGGCACATTTGTGGCACGTCGAGCTCTGCGTCTTTATCTGGAAATGTCTTAATTTCTTCTTCCGTCCCAGAGGACGATTTTGCCAGACCTAGACTTCTTGGCTGACAAGTTTTCTGTTTCGGTTCTTCGGAGACGTAGTCCGGCGCCTTCTGGCGGGCGCGGGTTCTGATGACAAGGTGGCTGTGAGGTCGCCATGAGCCCCCAAAGAGCCCCTTCCCGCCTCTGCCGTCCCGAGGTCC
>NW_011889048.1:999153-1003153 GCF_000151845.1 Pteropus vampyrus
GTCTCCGACTTCTTCAAAGCCCGGCCGCCGCAGCACTGCCTGGAGGAGGAGGAGCTGGAACGCAAGCCCAGCCTGTCTCTGACGCTGACGCTGGGCGAGGCTGAGCGCAGCCACTATGGGTACCCAGGGCCCAGCTCCTGAGGCCGAGCCGCCCAGGCAGGGCCCGTCTGGCCATCCAGCAGGGACTCAGGGTGTGTGGGTCCGGGTGTCCGTGGAGCTGGCAGAGTCCTCACCTGGCATGGCGAGGAGGGCTCTGGACAGGCTCCCCGCCCGGAGCTGGTTCTCGGAGGGGTTTTCATCAGCCCCACCTGCTGTGCACTGATCAGGGGTCTGGGGTTGCCCAGGGCAGCCCAAGTGGTTGGAGGGGGACCCTGTCGTCATAGCTCCCTCTGTACCCCTTCTTTTGTTGGTTGTGGAAGGGTCCAAGAGATCCGGATAAATGCTGTTTTTGTAAAATATGATGCATATGTGGATCTTTAGTACACTAGGGCCTTCACGTGAAGGGCGCCTGTGTTCGCCGTGACGGTGGCGGTTCTGAGGCCCGTTCCCGGCAGAGGGGCCTCAGCCGAGCTCAGGTGCCACAGCCTCTGGCGAGGTCACCGAGACGAGAAAGCAACGGCCTCGCCTTCAATCAGCTGTGTCTTCCAAGGGCCCCCAGTTCCTTTTCCTGGAGAATGACATTACAAACTGACATCTGGGAGGTGACTGTGCTCGGCCAACGATGCGAGACGTCTGCGTGCATCCCGCCTCTGCCCACGCCCCAGTCACCGGGACTTCCGTGTGCGACAGTCCAGGTCCATCCCAGGCGGATGACGAGCGTGTCCTCTTGTCTCAGCCTGATCCCCTGTCACATGGACACTGTGTCCTGCCCCTCGCTTCTCTGTAATGTCCCACTCCGACGGCCAGTGAGGGAACTGGCATCTGTGCTGGCTTTACCCTCAGGACAGCGTTTAATTCGTTAACTCCATTCCAGGTCTCTCTAGCACGGTTTCGGAATCGTTCACTGCCACCCCCGAGGGGAAGGTTTGTAGCAGAGAGGTCACGTCTCTGTACAGTGCATTTCGCCTTCCGTTCGTTCCCAGAGTTATCCGGGTTGGCACTTTTGCCCCGCCACTAACAGTGAGTCCGCACATTTCTAGTACAGTGACATTCTGTGGCGCATTCTGTATCCCATCCGTGCCCACACCCTAAAAACCCCTAACTTGAATAGAGCATGTTTTATTCTTTGGACTGTAAAAGTCTGTGAGATCTGTATCTAGTGCTACATTTACGGTTCTTTGAAAAGAAAAAAAAACATTTATACAGTGACGTTTTATTTAACAGCAATAATTTCAGTGGTCAATAGCTTTGCGTCCAATTCACGAACTTTCTGAGTAGGAATTGTGCTTTTTTCAAGGTTTCGGGGAGTCTCAGAGTGAGCCCAGAGGCCACACAAAGTGCATCTTAAACAGCACATGAGGGTGTTTTCTAGAAGGAGTAGAATCATCTTTCGAAGCTGTATGAATGTGGAATGTTTTAAAGAATCTAAGAAACTGTGACTGAATTTCTCCCAGTCACCGTCCCAGTGATTCCCCCTGGCCGAACCACCTCACTAGTGCCCGTCCCCACCCTGCTGGTGCACGAGGCCCGGCAGGGCAGGATGCAGATGGAGCCTCCCCGACTGCCGACCTCCTGACCCTTTATACACCTCGTGCAGAGTTTTCTCCCTCTGCACCTCTTGCTTCCCCAATGGATGTGACAGTGGAAAAAATATGGGCCCTCTCAGGCAGTCCACGACAGTGGAGAAAGACTTATAGAAGGGCAGCCGTGGCAGATGAGACAGGCCTTTGGTACAGGTTTGAGCAGAGTGCTGTGGAGTCAGAAATAACAGGAACTTCCTGGTCAGGAAATGTGATTCTTTATCCTCTGCTTCCACCTCGTGTACATTTTGGGAATCACAACCAAATATAGGTCATCAAGTGTAGGTCATCATGAATATTCATTCTCGGCTGCCATCTGGTAGGCAATTTGGGAATAACATGACAGTGCTGTTCATACAGTTATTTCTGCCGCTTTTTTATGTTCATTTTGAAAATAACACCCAGGGTATGTCGTTATGAATAAATTTTTTTTTGCTGCCATCTCGTGGCTATTTTGAAAATAACACCCAAGTGTATGTCATTAAAATTTATTTCCTGCTGCCATCTGGTGGGCATTTTGGGAATAACACCAGAGTGTATGAAATTTAAAAAGTTACTTTATGCTGCCATCTGGTGGACATTTTTGGAATAAAATCTGATGTTCGTCACCTTAAATATTCATCGTCTGCCTTCATCTACTGTGCATCTTGAGAATAACACCAGAGTGTAATAAAATGTATTCCTGCTGCCATCTCGTGGGCATTTGGGAAATAACACCAGAGTGTATATCACGAAAACCTATTTCTGCTGCTACATTTCGTATGCATTAAAAAAATAACACCTCGGGGTATGTCATTATGAAATTTGTCTCTGCTGCTATACAATGTGAATCTTGGGAATAACAAGTGCATGTCATGAAAAGTCATACTCTGCTGCCATCTAGTGGACATTTTGAAAATAACACCCTACCGTACGTCATCCTCAAAATTTATTTTACGGTGCCATCTGGTGGGCGTTTGGAATAACCCCTCAGTTTATTTCTGCTGCTATCTGGTGTGCATTTGAAAATAACAGTCAAGGACCTGTTTTTACGAAAAGTTTTTTACTGCCTCTCTTTCATGTGTGTCCTTGGGTTAAAACACAGGAGCACATGTCATGAAAGTTATTCTCTTCTGCCATCTTGTGGACAAATTTATAAATAACAGCCAAGTGTATGTCATTATAAAAACTTCTATTCTGCTGCCCTCTGGTGGGCATTTTGGGAATAACACCAGGGTGTAGGTAGTCATGAATATTTTTCCGCCCCCGTCTCATATGCATCTTGGGAATAATAGCAGAGTGTATGTAATGAAGTTTTTCTCGTTGCTATCTGTTTAGCATTTTGGGAATAACACCATAGTACATGTTATAAAATGTTATTTCTGCTGCTATCTCACGTACATTTTGAAAATAACACCCTAAGGAATGTTATGAAAACTTTTGACTGCTGCTATGTCATGTGCACCTTGGGAAACACAGGAAAGCTAGTAATGAAAAGTATTCTCTGCTGCCCTCTCATTGGTATTTTGAAAATAACACGTAAGTGCCTATCGTAAAATTTATTTAAGCTGCCCTCTGGTGGGCCTTTTGAAAATAACACCCAAGTATTTCATCATGAAAATTTATTTTCTGCTGCCAGTTTGTGTGCATCTTGGGAATAACGAGAGTGTGTCATAAAATTTTATACTCTGCTGTCATCTGTTGGGCATTTTAGAAATAACACCTGAGTGTTATAAGAAGTTATTCTCTGCTGCCACCTAGTGGACATTTTGGTAATACCAGCCTAGTGTATGTCATCGTTAAGTTATTCTCTGCTGCCATTTCGTAGGCATCTCTTGAATAACACCCAGGGCATGTCATTATGAAAAGTTTTTCTCTGCTGCCATCTCGTGGGTGTTTTGAAAATAACACCCAAGTATAATGTCGAGATGCACACAAGATGGGTGCAGAAATCAAATTTGTATCTGAACTACACTCAGATTTTATTTTCCAAATTCACACCAGATAGCAGCAGAAAATAAATTTATGATGAAATATACCTGGGTGTTATTTTCAATGTTCCCGCAAGATGGCAGCAGAAACAATGTTTCAAGACACGCAATCTTTGTTTTTAAGAATAATTTCTTGTTACATGCATTCTGGTGTTATTCCCAAGATGCACATGAGATGAAGGCAAACAATAAATATTCACGATTACCTACACTCAGGTGCTATTCCCGAGATGCCTGACAAGGCAGCAAAGAATAAATTTTCATCACAGAACTGGGGTGTTATTCAAGAGATGCCCACGAGAGGGCAGCAGAGAATAACTTAACGATGACACACACTAGGCTGATATTACC
>NW_011889048.1:1003203-1004140 GCF_000151845.1 Pteropus vampyrus
CCACGAGAGGGCAGCAGAGAATAACTTAACGATGACACACACTAGGCTGATATTACTGAAATGTCCACTAGATGGCAGCAGAGAATAACTTTTCACAATGGCTCTACTCTCCGGCCGTGGTCCACCATGACACCTCTTCAGGCACTGCCTGCGGTTCCCCACTAATGATTTTTGAATTAGGTGTTGCTAAGTCAAGGGGACCCTATAATTAAGCATAAGAGAAAACAAAATGCCATGATAAATCAATTCACATTTCTCCCAGTTGCTCATATTTTGAGATGCAGCGAGCTTAATTAGAGGAGCCTGATTTGGCACAGGATCAACTATAGACGTTCTGAAAATGACTTATAAGCATCTTTGACATTCTTATACTTCTATATCAATTCTGTTTAACAGCTGGATTTAGTTGTTAAAAATTATGAAGTAATTTGGGTTAACCTATGTACACAATTCCGCTAAGTGATCTACCATAAAAGCTTACGCTTGAAAAACCCTATTTGCCAAAGCCCGGTCAAGAAGGATGTCTCTAACACCTGCGGCTGAACAAACTCCTCCGTTGGGGGGGAGGACTGGGGACAGACTGGCTGTCCTCGTGCCGAAGTATTCCTCCCAGGCACGCAGCCCACACAACGTGGGTCTAATCCGCGCCTTTTGACCATTAGCTATCGGCCGCTTGGCCTGGAAAAGGCGCAAGGTCCGGGTATTGGAGGGTGGGGCCAATGTGAGGTTGAGGGTGGTGTTGAGAGCCCGTAAGGAGGAGCCAAGGCGTTGGTCCTGGGGCGATTCACCAATCAGTGTAGAGTTGGGTCGGCCTTACTCCAGACCTGGTCCCCTGGATGCTTGGGGCGTAGTCTCCATCCCGCGTGGACCACCATGCGACCCCCACCCGCATATCACGCTCATGTGATCTAGTGTGAGCCCACACTGTGTATGCTCT
>NW_011889048.1:1005034-1005327 GCF_000151845.1 Pteropus vampyrus
TTAGTAATTCTGTCTACGTTTTGATCTCTATTTGTGAAACTTTTGCGTTTGTCTGTGTGGCAGGATGTTTTTGTCTCTGACGGCTATTACTAGTTTGTAATATTTGATTGGCGTAAAGGAATTAAATGCGGATATAAATTAAGAAAGGAAATAGAAAGAAACTCAAATGCATTTCAGGATCGTATGATCAGAGACAACATTTGAGGTTAAAGCTTGGTTAAGTTCGGTTGGATTACGTAGAATGTTTTTGAAAGTTATTAACATAAACTATATATGTTTTAGCTGGGTCTACA
>NW_011889048.1:1006677-1007965 GCF_000151845.1 Pteropus vampyrus
ATTACGTAGAATGTTTTTGAAAGTTATTAACATAAACTATATATGTTTTAGCTGGGTCTACAAAAATAAGTTTAATTTAGCTATGTTACAAAGTATATAATGAAAATAGCTTTGATTTTTCTTGATATTTTGTATATCAAGAGAAATGAAATGGGATCCTAAATAGACAAATTTTACTTTGTCTATTTAAGCCGTTTATTAATTTTGAATTAACTTTTACATGTGCCGTGAGGTTAGGATCCCATTTCATTTCTCTTGATATACAAAATATCAAGAAAAATCAAGATAACAATTGGGTTTGCAATCATAGTTTTATCTAATAAAATAGATACTAATAAAGATTTTTAGGTCAACTATTTAGCAATAATTATTTGTACATGTACATTTAAAAGTTTTTTCTAGGTGTCTCTGGTGAGCTGAAACTTTTAAGGTTTTGTTATTTAAATTAAGTGATGGTCATTCATAGTTTTACACCTGCACGGGCAACATCTAAGGGTTCCCGTTTTTCTATATCATTGCCAATGTTTGTTATTTTCGGTGTTCTCAATTACAGCCATTCCAGTATGAGTGAAGCTGCATCACATTGTAGTTTTAATTGGCATTTCCATCACGACTGACGATGTTTAACATCTTTTCGTGTGTCTGTTGGTCAAATCGTAGGTCTTCTCTGGAGAAGGGTGTAATCAAATCCCTTGTCCATTTTAAAATTCTCCCGTTTGTCTTTTTGTCAATGACTTTTAAAAGTTCTTTCTTCTGGATAACAGACTCTGATCAGAGATATAATGTGCAACTATTTCCTTCCATTCTGCAGCCTGTCTTTTCACTTTCTGGGTAGCTCCTTTTGATGCACGTAAGGTTTTCATTTTGAGGACATTGAATTTATTTATTTCTTCTTTAGTTGTTTCTGTTTGGTGTCTGTTCTAAGAAAACATTCGTAAAATCGAGGTCATGAAAATCTATCTCTGTTTTCTTTGAGAGTTTATAATTTTACTTTGTCTATTTAAGCCGTTTATTAATTTTGAATTAACTTTTGCATGTGCCGTGAGGTTAGGATCCCATTTCATTTCTCTTCGTGTGGATGGCTGCTCGCCTGGCTCCATTTTTGAAAAGACTCTTTTTTATCCACTTTAATGTTGTCCGCCCTTGTCAAAAATCAATTGACTGTAGTTGTGTGGGTTTATTTCTGGGCTTTCCATTCAGTGTCATGGATCTATCTGTATCTCTTTATGCCAGTGTCACAATGTTTTAATCACTGTCGCTTTCTATTAAGAATTAAAATTGGGAAGTA
>NW_011889048.1:1010011-1010338 GCF_000151845.1 Pteropus vampyrus
GTTTTCCTGCATCCTTCTGCTCCAGATAAGATATTAGGAAAAGTTTTCTGCCTAGAAATCAAAGACTGCTTTCTTAAAATAGTTTTCCGTCTTAACCAACTGCTCGATGACTTAAGAGATAATTTCTTCAATCCTAAGAACCAAAGTTTTGCTTTGTCACTTATTAAGTGAATCATTTAATATCGTTTTAGAATAATATACTAAAGAAGAAAATGAAGGGCTAGAGTGTTTCTGAAAGCACAGACTGCTTCTGTGGCTCCAAGGCCCCCTCGCCAAGGACAAATACAAATCGTAAATGCCTTTTCACAAAAACTAAGAGGAAACATT
>NW_011889049.1:0-994 GCF_000151845.1 Pteropus vampyrus
TGGACATGGCTAGCAAGTGCACATCAGCCCCCTGGGCCGTCAGCCATGTGTCCATGGCAGCCCTGGACCGTGTGCCCTGTGTAGTCCAGGGAAGCAGAAGGACCACCAGGGAAGGCCCTGGGCTGAGCATCTGTCCTTTCTGGAGGCACAGTGTCCACTCCTGAGTGCTCTGCCCTCATGTTGCTCGTTGACGTAAATAAAACTCCTTTGGCCCCGCCATGTGGCTGTGTTTCTGGGGTCTGAGGAGGCGCAGAGGCCCCACTTCAGGCCCAGGGCCATGCTGCGCCTGCTGCTGAGACCTGCAGCTCGTCTGTGGGTGGCACTTGAGTCCACTGGGGTCATAGAGGGACGTAGGTGAGATGGAACATGGCCCTGGAAGCGCAGTGGCCCTGAGAGACGGGCTCCTAGCAGCCAGCCGGGAGGAGCCCTTGCCTGCCTGGCACTTTGTGGTCTCCCTGGCGCCGGCCCTCACGCCTCATCTCGTGTTTCCAGCAACCCAGTGAGGACCGCACACAGGGGCTCTCGCCTCGTGGACGTGGGAGCCAACCGTGGGTGGTCAGAGGCAGTGGGCGCATTGACGGGAGCCAGGCCACAAGCTCAGACCCAGGGCAGAGGCCCAGACGGAATGGCACCCACGGCCTCACTCTGCTCACCCATCCCCATTTTGCAAATGGGGAAACAGGCTTAGGAGAAGGGAAGGTGGCTGGTCACACGGCGAGTTTCTGACAGAGCGGGCCTGTCCCGGCCTTTGTGTTCCTGTCCCCATGCACACAGAGGGACCACGTTTCACGCGAGGCACAGGGGGTTCCCTGCTGGGAGGCGCTCAGGGGTGCGGCACGGCCTTGTCCATGTTGCAGCTCCTGGCTTCGGTTCCTGCCGGCTCAGCCCCCAGCCCCCAGCACCTGGCTGGCTGCAGCCCGTGGAGGGGAGCCGCCCACAGAGGATGGTACAGCTCTGTGGCCCTGGGCAACTGATGTGACTTCTTGCTCCTTGG
>NW_011889049.1:1044-2153 GCF_000151845.1 Pteropus vampyrus
AGGACCTTCCCTCAAAGCTACTTCCCAACACGGACCAGCCAGCTGCTCGGTGACCACTGGTCCCCACCCTCCCTGAGCAGGACCGCTGCCAGTAATTCTGCTTCTGAGGCTGGAGCCAGTGGGCACTCTAGAGGTCTTCTTGCCAGAAGTAGACACACGGGGTCTGAGTTTCGATGAACTTGAAAACTTTTGTTAGCTGGCACCCTCTTCCCAGCACCTGGCCAGAGCATCTTAGCCTCTTTGAGCTGGATGAACTTCCAGGAACTATTACAGGACTTCATTTATTCACTCATCCATCCATCCATTCATTCATTCCACACGCCCTGAACACCTGCTGTGTGCCAGGCCCTGAGCTGGATATATTGTAAATCAGACATGTGCTGCCTTGAACAGCTCACGGTCTCGGGGGTTGCTGGTCCAGGGGTGACCAGAACACTGGAGGTTCTCGTAACCAGAGACAGGCCGAGGCCGGTGTCTGTGAGGGAGTGAGTGCAGTCATAGGCTCTGGCTGGCCGTACCGGTGAGCTGCTGCCGTGCGGACCCAACAGTTTGTGCTGTGCCTGCCAGCCCTGGCCCCCGATGGCCTTGTCACCAGAAGGTACATGGTGCCTGGGAGAGGGCTGGGCCTCAGAGCGCAGGCTCCAGCTTCCTCACCCTCCCTGCTGTGTGGTTCTGAGCAGGCCCAGCTCCCTCTGTGCGGTTTCCTCCCCTGGCCTCAGGCTATTATGGTAACCTGTGTGATGTGCCTGGCACTGACCCCTCCTCCAGGACCCCATGGGCTGGGGGCTCACGGCCTGGCATCCGGATAATGGCAGGGCCAGGAAGCTGGAACCCACTTTGGCTCAGAAAGGGTGGATTTGGGCTGGGAGTGGCCAGGACAGGCATCCTGCTGGCTGCTGAAGCCCCCTGCAGATGGACTCGGCAGGCCAGGACCCCAGCCCCAAGGGCCGAAGGCGTGGATCCAGCCAGTGTGCCGCCTGGGCCTCAGGGTGCCCACCGGCACAGCGGGAGTGCTGGTCTCACAGGTTTGGAGGGCTTGGCCTCAGGATGAGCCAGAGGCAGGGACACTGGTCGCCAGCCCCACAACCACAGAGCAGCACCACCGAACA
>NW_011889049.1:3888-6254 GCF_000151845.1 Pteropus vampyrus
CCTAAGGGAGGCCTGGGCTCACTCGTCCAAGGCCACACGGGGCCATGTGTCCTAACCCTCAGTGTCAAGGGCACTTCGGTTCCCACCCCGGGAGTGCTCGGGCAGCACCGTCTGGCCTGACTCATCCACGACTCCTTCTCCCAGCCCCGGTCCCTGCTGGCTGGGCTGCCCCAATTCCCAGGCCTACCCCCTCCTCACCTGGCTGGCTCTGGCCAGTGGGGGCGAACCACTCGCAGAGGATGGAGTAGGAGAGGAAGTAGGTGGCAAAGGAGTGGCTGTCCCTTAAAAGCAGGGCCGAGCTGCCCTTGTAGAGGCCTCGCAGTCCCTCCTCTCGGGTCACAGTGGCCAGGCAGTGCAGCGGCCCGCGGTACTTGGGCCCAGCCCCCAGCGTCACAGGAAGCGCAGGGCACTGGGTGGGCACAGCCGCGGGCCACGAGGCCGAGGACCGCCAGCACTGTGTCTGCGCCTGCGTCTGCATCTGCGACTGCGTCTGCAGGCGGACCTTGGCCACCTCCGTGGGCGAGGTCAGGATCACCTGGAGCAGAGATGAGAGGGTCAGCGAGGCGCCAGCACGGCCCGCACACCCTGGACCTGGCCTTCTGCGAGCCTCCTGTTCCCCACAGTGACATCGGGGAGCCTGGGCCCCAAGAAGCGTCAGGCTGGCCCACAGCCATGGTGGTGTGGGACTCAAGCCAGCTCTGCCCACCAAAGCGAAAGCCAGCGGTTCCTTGAGCAGCCCTCGCTCCCGGCACAGAGCAGGTGTTAGGTAGATGCCTGCGACTCCAGGCATGAAAGTATTTAATCGCATCATTAATACGTTAATGACACATTAATGTGTCATTTATTAATGTAGGTATTTGATGTAAGAATAATAAAGCACCTAACGCTGACACTTAATAACGTCAACGTGTGACATATGACAGCATCACTAATAATGTTGGCTGCCGTTCCCGGGTGCGCGTCCCCGTCACGCTCCGTGCTGCGGCTTGATTCTCATGACCTCACCCGACCTTCACCACCTCCCCTCTGACTGGTGCAGAGACAGACGCTCAGGGGGCCCCCTCGCACGTTCGAGGTCCCTCGGTAATGAGAGTCGCTGAGCCCTCACGCACAGGGCACCGGCCTCCATCCGGTCCCTGCCCTCACCGAGCCTCAGTCCCGCCATCTCTGGGCTCGCGACCTCTCAGGCCCTCCAGCCTCCCCGCCCCCGACACCCCCGTGGTGTCACTCACACGGACAAGGCCCGAGAGGAACCCCGAGAGCGTGATGTCAGTCCTGGCGGGCTTGGCATCGGCACTGCCGTACCGGAACTGGCAGATGTGTGCGAGGCAGTGGTGGTAGGTGCCAAAAGACACGGACGACACCAGGGACACCGTGCACACGGGCAGCGAGAGGCCCCTGTAGAAGCCCCATACCTGGCGGGTAGGTGGACAGGACCCGAGGGCCCGAGTCAGGTCAGAGGCCCAGCCAGGAGGGCGGCCCTGGTCTCATCCCCGGAGGGCCTCCCTGGCTGCGGGACAGGATGTCAGCTGAGTCGCTCATAGCCTAGGGCCTCATTTTCCTGGGCTGTGACATAATGGGGATCACAGCACTCGAGGGGGTGTGATGCCAGACTAAAGAGACGGGCCAGCTCGCCCCGGGCGGCCCTCTGATGACAGGATGGTGAACTGGCATGCTCATCCCTGGCCAGCACTGAGTCCCAAGTTCACTTTGGTTAATGTCCCTGAGTCCCTTCTCTGGCCAGGTCTCTGAGCTAGACCTTGGGGACCCTGACAACTCCACCCAGCACTGCTGCCGCCCGGCCTGGAGGGGACAGAAATGCACACACACAGTCGCTCTCTGACCTGGAAAGGCCCCAGATGCCCCCAGACCCTCTCTGAGAGGCAGGACCTCTGTCTGAGCACCTCCTGTGTATGGGACCCCCCAGCTCTGGATGTCAGAGGAATTCAGGAGGTTGGAACAATGATCCCGTTTAGAAGGGGGGAGAACCGAGGCTCAGCGAGGCGCTCGGCACCGCATGGCTGGCCTGGCTGGTCAGTGAGGGGCATGCCTGGGGCCGAGGCCTCGACAGTCCCCGCCCACCACCCCGGCCGGCCTACTCGCTCTCGGCGGTACGTGTCCCGGACGCAGTTCCAGATGCCGGTGTAGTTGGGCTCCGTCTGGATCCTGACCTGTGGGAGATGCAGGCTTCAGGAAGCGGGGGCTCCAGGCCTAGGGCAAGGTCAGCAGGCCCCGGGGAGGGGAAGAGCCAACCCCTTGACAGTCTCCACCGTGCTGACTGTGGGGAGCTGGGATAGTGAACACCATTTAAGGGGAGACACTGAAGGCCCCAGGCTGAGAAAGAGGGTGACAGACTGGAGGCCCCT
>NW_011889049.1:8869-11368 GCF_000151845.1 Pteropus vampyrus
AGAGGCCACAGAGGTGTCAGGCTCTGGGTAAGCAGATGGCTGTCCCCATCGCCTGCGGGCCTGGGCCCCGGCCACAACCACACACCTCCTGAGGAGGCCCAGGGATGGGGCCGTGACATCCCCTTCCCTCCAAGCCCCAGCTCCGGCCTTACCCCTGCCCTTGGGCCTCCCCAACTCCCCTGGAATTGCTCATGTCCAGGGGACCCTCAAGGCTCCCTCACTTATTCATTCAACAAACACTATCTAAGCGGAGGCTGCACTGAGGCACACACAGCCCAGGCCCCACACTCGAGGAGCTCCGGTTGGCAGGGAGGGAGCAGACGCCAGAGGCCACAGAGGCCTGGTCTGGGGAGGGAGGCTGGCCCGAGCCCTGTTGGGGGTGTCATGACCACCAGTCAGGGCCCCCTGCCTTCCCGACGCCCTTCGCACCTCCCTGCTCCCTCACTGTCCCTGCCACGTCCACATCTGTCTCCCTGGCCCCCGGGGGCCCCAGCCAGGTCCACCTCGATTCTGAGCCCTAGCATGCCACTCTGGAAGTGGCCCAGCACTGATCAGGGACTGCTGAACGGGGACCAAGCCCTGCGAGGCCCACCGCCAGGGCTGCCACTTTGGCCTCTAGCCAAACCAGGACACCCTTGAAAGGGAAGCCATTCCAACCAGAGGCGGCTTCCACCCGCCGGTCACTCGAAATCACTGTAGCCTTACAAGGACACTGAGGCTCGGCGAGGCTGTGCACTCACCCATGGTGAGTGTCCCCCGACTAGAAACCTGGCAGGATAAGGCAGAGGACACTCGTTGACATCGTAAGGTCCAGGCAGCCCTGTGAGCGCAGCCCTCAGGGCAGGGCTCACGTGTCCTGCTTGGCAGACCTGCAGGCTGGCCTTGAACAGCCTGCGTGCTGATGGACGGACAGCCTCGCCCACACCCACCCAGCAGTCTGTCAGTGGGGTGCATGGTGGACACAAGTCACCAGGAGCAGCTGCCACAGCAGAGGGCGAAGGACAGAATGCCGCCTGCCCAAGGCCAATCTTGATGCCCACTCTGGCTTTTAGAGAGACGCAGCTCACTCTGGTTAGGAGCCAAGCTGCCTGTGTTCCAGTGCCAGCTCGGTCATTCATGCCAGCTCTGATACCTTGGGCAAGCCCCTTGAACTCTCCGTGCCTCCCTTTCTGCATCCATGAAATGAAGATAGTACCTGTCTCACACCTGTGTCCGCTCAGGGCAAGCTCTGGGTGTGTCCCTATGCAACTGGCCAGCCTAATGCTAAGGCTACATTAATAGAAGCATAGGTTCTAGAAAGAAGGAGGTGACAGGTGTGTTCTGAGCATAGCAAATACAATTGGGGCTTGGTTTTAGTTGCAGATGCTGCACTCGAGAGGCTGGTACCCTAGATGACAAGGGAGCTTGAAGCATGTTGTCAAACTGAAAGAACAGGGACCTGTTCAGTCCCATGTTCCCCGCAGGGTGTCTAACGTGGTAAGTCCCCCCCGGCCCCCGGCACCTGAGCCCGAAGCCCAGGAATTGCCCTGGATGCCTTTTCCCCTGTACCTCACATACAGTGAGACGCCCAGTCCTGCAGTCGGACCTCTGAAGTTCATGTTCAGACCCCCTTTCACTACACATCGGCTCAGCCCTCGGCTTCATCACCTACCCGCTGGACAGCAGCTCGCCCACGCTCACGCCCACCCCCATGCAACAAACACTACATGCCTTCTGCATGCCTTGTTCTGGGCACTGGGCCACAGAAATAAACAAAGACAAATGTCCCTGCCCCTTGGATCTTCTGGGAGGGAGACAGACACACCGACACAGTAAATAAAAATACAGAGTCTGCCAGCTGGCTGCAAGTGCCAAGGAGAGCCATGGAGCAGGACGGGGACGGGAGTGTGGGTGGGGGTCAGTGTTAGAAAAGTCAGCCCAGGAAGGTGACATTTGAGACAAGTGTGTTTTCTCGGTCGCTGCAGCCAAGTTTCACCTGCCCTTTGTCTCCTAAACAAACATGCGCAAACTTTACCCTTCTCCGCAGCAGAAACGGAAAACATGTCACCTCACTGTTTGAGCTGCTTTGTGCAGGTCTAAACGTCTCCCCGCCCAGCTGTGAGCTTCTGGCAGGCGGAATTGTGCCGGATTTGTCTCTGAGCCCTCAGCATCCAGCACAGACAGGCCCCCTGGAGAGGCTGAGTGAATAAATGCATGAGTAAACAAGTCAGTGAAAGGATGGGTGGATGGGTGGATGGGTGGATGGATGGGTGGTGGGTGGATGGGTGGTAGGTGGATGGGTGAATGGATGGATGGATGGATGGTAGTTGGGTAGATGATAGATGGACAGACAGATGGATGGACCCAGGGCAGAGTCACCTGCTCACACTTGGCTTGACCTGATAGTAGATGGCAAAGAGGCCGTCAGGTGGCTGGTCAGGCTGGCGTCTTGGCCAGGGAGAGCCTCACGTGGTTTGGGAGGAATGCTCACACTGAGTTTGGCTCCTGGCTCTGCCTCTC
>NW_011889049.1:13458-18307 GCF_000151845.1 Pteropus vampyrus
AGACTCATCCACCTTTGGGGGCAGTGTCTGGGGTGCGGATGAGCCCCCCATCTTAGTCCTCCCAGACGCCCTGACCTTCCTCTGCCCTCCTGAGGCGTTAGGACCCTGGGCCTGGGGTCTCCTCCAAGCCTGCTTGGCCCCCAGCAAAGGTCTCAGGGCTGCAAAGCGTGTGGCCGGGTGTCTCCTGCTGCCCCCGAGCCTGTGTGTCCTCCCTGGGAACGGGGCGCGCAGCAGGGCTGCCCCTCAGTTCTGGCTCGTGCTCCTGTCCCCGGAGACACGGATGCCACTGCCTGCCCGCGGAGCGCAGACAGGCAGCAGGCCAACGTTCCCACACCTGTGTTACAGCCCTGTCTCAGAAGGGACACACTGTCATGTACACTCCTGAAGGGGGTGGGGACTCACTCGCTGGCAACAGGAGGAGCACATGCCTGAATGGTGTCCCCAGCATGAACAAGGCTGGCAGGGAGTGCTGGATGGGGCTGAAAGGTGGGTCGGGAACGGGAAGGGCCCGGAAAGCCCAGGCTGGAGCGTGCAGACACGTCTCAGGGGTGTAGGCACAGCACATCCGGGGAAGCAATGGGCCTGGTGGGGCAGTGGCGAGTGGAGGATGGGAGGCTGAGACAGTTCCAGGGAACAGGCGCTGCCTGAACCTGAAACAGGGAGGTGCACAAGGACGGAAAGCCCCTGAGGGCAGGCCGCCTGGAACCTCGGCTGGCACATAGGAAGGCTCAGAGGTGGCTGAGAGAAGCCTGGACAGCAAGGTCCCATGAGAGGGTCACACCTTGGAGGTGAGCCTGGTCCCCAGTTGTGTGGCACAGAGTCGAGGGTCAGGTAGGTGCCCAAGGGGGCGGGGGATGGGTCTGCAGTGGGGACTCCAGAGGGCAGAGCCTAAAGCAGCAGGACAGGTGGCAGAGAGAGGACCATCCTTCTTGTGCAGCTTCTCTAGGAAGATGCTGCCAGACCAGGCACTGGCCCGCGCGCCAGCAAGGTGACCGCTGAGGCCAGGCGAGCATGCTAAAGTCCCTCCTACCTGGAGAGGTTCCAGAACAGAGGAAAACTCCACTCCAGGATGCCGAGGGCTCTCAGTCCCCTTCTCGGCCTGCCTGCCATGTCTGTGACAAGCCTACGGGCTCAGTACTTGTCCTCTGCCTTCGCCTGCCCTCTCCTGCCCACTCCTTCCTAGCTATGATGCCAACTCCAACTCACCTGCCAACTCCACCCAGGGCCCAGGTGAGGACACACTGCTGTCCTCTGGCCATTGCCCTTGGGTGCTGCTCACACTGACCATCGGCCTGGAACAGCCTGCTCAGCCAGCCGTCCCCCACACGTGGGACAGTGGGAGCCCCTAGAGAGTGCACAGCGAAGCCGGTGGCTCACACCAGGCCCCAGCGCCAGCCCAGGGCTGGCCCAGAGGGAGGCTCCGTGAGGCCCGTGTGCCGCGTGGATATCTGACCACATGGCAAGCATGTGCTGTGCCCTGGACACTTGGATGAGCTCCTCCAGCCTGGCCCCCCATCCTGACCAGTTGACCCGACCCAAGCTGGGGACCAGCCCTGTGGCCTTCTAGTCTGTCTGGGACTCCCCCAGGTAGGCCGCCCCCCCCACCCCCAGCCTTAGTTCTATTTTTAGACTAAAAGCATTTGCCAAGTGTCTATTTATATCGATCCCCATCTTGGATTTCTGATCATCTCATCATCTGGCTGAGCCAGGTAACCCGCCTCCGGCCTCTTGGGCCCCTCGGGCCCCTCCTAGCCGAGCGGGTTCAGAATGGCCACGAGCATGCGAGGGGAAGGCCCACAGCGCATGTGAACAGGGCTACCTAGCCCTGGGGAAATGGAGTCTCCAGCAGATCACAGAAGCAAAAAACCCACCCAGCCTGGCTCCAACTTTGGGATTAACTAAATTCAACAGAGAGAAGTGAACGCCTCAAAGTCCACCCAGAAGGAGACCTCTGGGCACAGTCGACTCTAGGGCTGAGCGGCCACCAGGACAGGGACTGACTGTCCCCATGTGGTCACCTGTTCACTGCAGCGTCTTCGGCAGCCAATAGGAGACCTTCTGGGGCTGGGATCTCCCCTTGCCTGTCTAGACAGTCAAAGGTGCCCTTAAAAAACCCTTCGGACCTCAGCTAATTACATTACCTTTGTAAAACTGAGGTAACTTTGGTTTATGACATCATAGAAATTAACTATCATCTTCCGTTTCCCGCAAAGGTGTTGACAGCTGAAGGCGGAGAGCGAGCACCTGGCCTTGGCGTAGCCGGCCCGTAGGCCCTGGGCACTATCTCCTGCACAGTCCATCGCCCCCTGGGCACTGCCCCCTGCACAGCCCACCTCCAGGTCCACCTAGCTGCTCCTTGGCCCACCTGCCCCACTCGCCCTGTGGCACCCTGAGCTCCAGCCTTGCTCCCCACCCCAGCCTCCTTCGCTGAACTCAGCAGATTCTCGGATGGGGAGAACAGGGCAGCATTCTCTTCCTGCTGGTGTTTCTAATGTTTCTACACTGAACCTGTCTTGTGTAAATTATAAAAGCTGTACAAAATTAAAACACCCCCAGTTTTTGACCTGGCTTGCCCCCTGGGGCCCCGTGGTACTTGCTGTCCTACTGCCCTGGCCTTGGGCTCCTTCTCCCCTTAAAGGCCTGGGTCTGGGCAGAGCCTTGCAGGGGGCCATCCCCTGGGAGGGCCAGTGTCTGGGCCCTTGAGAACTAAGGAGTATGAAAAAGCACATTTTGTACTGTAATTTTATCCTCAGGAAATAAAACCAAGCAACAGACACAGCACCCACTGCTGATATAAAAATGCAGGCTCTGGGATGTGGACATCGTGAGCTAGTTTACTTGGCGCTGACTTTATTTTTCCTTTCTGGTCTCTCTCTAACTGCTAGGGGAGCCCCTGGAGGTCAGGGAGGACTATCTGCCTTGTCCCCACACTTGGCACAAAGCATTGTTCAATCAGTCTGTGCTCTACCCGAGCAAATGGTTCTTGGACAGCAGGAAATGCTCAACTCAATAGAAAACTTTTAAGGAGAAATGTGGCTTTACAGTTAAGTAACCCAACACTGCACCCAAGTGGTGCCATCTTCTCCTGGTGCCTGCCTTCACCCCTTCCTCCCTCCACTGCTCCCTACAGACTGGACCTTTGTCCCCAGACCCAACAAGCCCCAGCCTGAACACTGGCTCCCTCCAAACTCACCTGCCTCTAAGCTCCCCCTGCAGGATGCAAATAAAGGCCTCACCTCCTTCTTGGTCTGCAGGATCCAAAGCAGCCTCGTCAGATCCCTCACCTGCACCCCTGCAGGGAGCGTTCAGAAGCTCAATTATTGAGTGCATACTGTGCCCCAGGCTGCTGGGCCCCTTCCCAAGGGCCCCTAGGTGGGGCAGAAATATAATGACCACCTTAGAGAGGCAGCCTCTTAAAACCAGAAGACAAAACAGGCAACTCTATAGAATATGACAGAATTTACTGTAGAGTAATTTACTTATGAAAAGATTAGGTAGAAACAAAACAACGACTCAGTGGCTCTGCACAGATTATTCTCCTCTACCAGGCCCGTCAGGGGGTCAGGGGACTTTTTCTATAGTACGAAGAATGCAGTAGCACCAAGGGCCATACCTCCTGGTGGTCTTGCAATGGACGATTGCGATTGCTTATAGTCAGTACTATCACCAGTGTGGTATTTATCTCGGTTGTCCTGCCATTCCCACTGTTGCTAACAAATACTCAAGGCTACATTTTAAGGAACACAGATAATCAACGAGAAGGCTTTGCTATGCTTGCTAAGGACAGTGAAGTTGGTCAAAGATCACAGCAGGAAAATTTAAATCTGGGACACAGAGATGGAGTTAGTTTTGTTCACATCTATAACTATACAATGGCTCATGCAACCTGCCCCAAGCATGACATTAACTTAAAGGCACATGCGTTGTCGTCCTTATCAGTTCCATAATTTTTTTACTTATTGCTCTGTTAAGGTACTTGGCTTCTCAAACTTCCAAAATCAGGGATGGATGCTGCAGCCTATTGTACTTTACCTCCTGTGGTCTGGGCAACCCAGGGACATCCCCTCCTAGGGCTGGGTCACCTGGATGTAGGTTGTCCTGTGTGATCGCCATGGTCTCAGAGGTCTCCATCCACCGAAGCATCCCCATGGTCAACTCCTGCCCAGCTTGGGGTCCGGGCTTCTCTACATGCTCATGGGCCCCTCTTCCACCCTCCGCCGCCCCTCTGCTTCCTTGAGGCATGGCGCTGGATCAGAGAGGCTGGCGATATTCAAATCCAGGTCTCCAGACCCCTAGTTCAGGGCCCAGCAGCCATCACGAGCACTGGACTAGGAGTCAGCCGACCTGGGTTTGGGTCTCTGCTTACTGATCTTTCTATTTAGATTCTAAGAATGAAGGGAAACCTCATGTGATGGTTGGCTTCCTGGTGGCATCTGTATTACCATGCTTCACTGCTTCCATATATTCTCTAGTGCCAAATATAGATAATCTTTAAAACCTGTCCATGAGATAGATATGCATTGTAATCCCCATCCCGATTTCAGAAACAGTAAAACGAGAACTGCGTGTTCTGCAACCCAGAAACTCCCAAGATTGTGGTCCTGACCGCAGGCGGGTGAAGAAGGAAGTTGGGCCCCGAGGATGTTATTTCACTCTCACTGTGAAGGAGAAAGCGCCCGGCCAAGCTTGGCCCCAACTGGACAGGCCCGACTTTATCAAGCGCTGGGGAAGGAGGGGGTGGGAGGTCGCTGATCAGGGCTCTCCCCAGGAAATGGAGTGGTTCCAATCTCAGGGACTCTCTGGGTGTGGGGTGGGGGCAGCGGCAGATCCGTCCCCTCCATATCCCCCC
>NW_011889049.1:18357-20449 GCF_000151845.1 Pteropus vampyrus
GTCGACTCTAGGGCTGAGCGGCCACCAGGACAGGGACTGACTGTCCCCATGTGGTCACCTGTTCACTGCAGCGTCTTCGGCAGCCAATAGGAGACCTTCTGGGGCTGGGATCTCCCCTTGCCTGTCTAGACAGTCAAAGGTGCCCTTAAAAAACCCTTCGGACCTCAGCTAATTACATTACCTTTGTAAAACTGAGGTAACTTTGGTTTATGACATCATAGAAATTAACTATCATCTTCCGTTTCCCGCAAAGGTGTTGACAGCTGAAGGCGGAGAGCGAGCACCTGGCCTTGGCGTAGCCGGCCCGTAGGCCCTGGGCACTATCTCCTGCACAGCCCATCGCCCCCTGGGCACTGCCCCCTGCACAGCCCACCTCCAGGTCCACCTAGCTGCTCCTTGGCCCACCTGCCCCACTCGCCCTGTGGCACCCTGAGCTCCAGCCTTGCTCCCCACCCCAGCCTCCTTCGCTGAACTCAGCAGATTCTCGGATGGGGAGAACAGGGCAGCATTCTCTTCCTGCTGGTGTTTCTAATGTTTCTACACTGAACCTGTCTTGTGTAAATTATAAAAGCTGTACAAAATTAAAACACCCCCAGTTTTTGACCTGGCTTGCCCCCTGGGGCCCCGTGGTACTTGCTGTCCTACTGCCCTGGCCTTGGGCTCCTTCTCCCCTTAAAGGCCTGGGTCTGGGCAGAGCCTTGCAGGGGGCCATCCCCTGGGAGGGCCAGTGTCTGGGCCCTTGAGAACTAAGGAGTATGAAAAAGCACATTTTGTACTGTAATTTTATCCTCAGGAAATAAAACCAAGCAACAGACACAGCACCCACTGCTGATATAAAAATGCAGGCTCTGGGATGTGGACATCGTGAGCTAGTTTACTTGGCGCTGACTTTGTTTTTCCTTTCTGGTCTCTCTCTAACTGCTAGGGGAGCCCCTGGAGGTCAGGGAGGACTATCTGCCTTGTCCCCACACTTGGCACAAAGCATTGTTCAATCAGTCTGTGCTCTACCCGAGCAAATGGTTCTCGGACAGCAGGAAATGCTCAACTCAATAGAAAACTTTTAAGGAGAAATGTGGCTTTACAGTTAAGTAACCCAACACTGCACCCAAGTGGTGCCATCTTCTCCTGGTGCCTGCCTTCACCCCTTCCTCCCTCCACTCCTCCCTACAGACTGGACCTTTGTCCCCAGACCCAACAAGCCCCAGCCTGAACACTGGCTCCCTCCAAACTCACCTGCCTCTAAGCTCCCCCTGCAGGATGCAAATAAAGGCCTCACCTCCTTCTTGGTCTGCAGGATCCAAAGCAGCCTCGTCAGATCCCTCACCTGCACCCCTGCAGGGAGCGTTCAGAAGCTCAATTATTGAGTGCATACTGTGCCCCAGGCTGCTGGGCCCCTTCCCAAGGGCCCCTAGGTGGGGCAGAAATATAATGACCACCTTAGAGAGGCAGCCTCTTAAAACCAGAAGACAAAACAGGCAACTCTATAGAATATGACAGAATTTACTGTAGAGTAATTTACTTATGAAAAGATTAGGTAGAAACAAAACAACGACTCAGCGGCTCTGCACAGATTATTCTCCTCTACCAGGCCCGTCAGGGGGTCAGGGGACTTTTTCTATAGTACGAAGAATGCAGTAGCACCAAGGGCCATACCTCCTGGTGGTCTTGCAATGGCCGATTGCGATTGCTTATAGTCAGTACTATCACCAGTGTGGTATTTATCTCGGTTGTCCTGCCATTCCCACTTTTGCTAACAACTATTCAAGGCTACATTTTAAGGAACACAGATAATCAACGAGAAGGCTTTGCTATGCTTGCTAAGGACAGTGAAGTTGGTCAAAGATCACAGCAGGAAAATTTAAATCTGGGACACAGAGATGGAGTTAGTTTTGTTCACATCTATAACTATACAATGGCTCATGCAACCTGCCCCAAGCATGACATTAACTTAAAGGCACATGCGTTGTCGTCCTTATCAGTTCCATAATTTTTTTACTTATTGCTCTGTTAAGGTACTTGGCTTCTCAAACTTCCAAAATCAGGGATGGATGCTGCAGCCTATTGTACTTTACCTCCTGTGGTCTGGGCAACC
>NW_011889049.1:22014-25053 GCF_000151845.1 Pteropus vampyrus
GTGGGGGGTGGCTCGACGGCGACCAGCCCGGCTCGGAGGGCCCGGAGAAGGAGGACTTGGAGGAAGGGCGGCCTCGCAGGGGACCCCGCAATGGCTCTCGACTTCCTGGCTGGATGCGCTGGGGGTAAGGAGGCGGGCGGGGCGCGCGGAGAGGGCCGAGGACGTCGGGAGCCCGAATCTCGGGGGCCGGAGCCCTGCGTCCGGGTTGGGAGGTCGGCTCCGCCCAGCGGCTTGCCCTCTGGCTAGTGTCTCCTTGTCTATAAAATGGGGTAACAAAGCTCTCGTCTCACGGAGTTCTCGTGGGCGTGAGTCGACATCAGGCCTGAGGGCGCCTAGCGCATTGTTCGTGAAAGCAACTCTCTTTTAAGTCCTTCGGGGCTCATTCAAAAGGTCTGGGGCCCCGGGCAGCACCGTGTCTTGACGGGGTACTGCCAGGAGGGTGCTCCGTCGCCCCTGTCGCCCTCCTCCCCCGAGGTCCCAGGAGCCTCTGCTCTACCCCCTCCCCCACCCCCATCCCAACAGGGTCCGCTCCCTGGGCTCGAGAAGTTTGAGACTGGCTTCCCCCCGCCTCTTTCCCCGCCCCACCCCCGCAACCATCTATTTGGGCGGGGCTGGAGCCACAGCACAACCCACTAGCGGGCTGGCCTGGGGGCCACTGAAAGGCGCCCACCGGACCCCAGGCGCGGGGTTACGCTTTGGCACGCCACCCCCCCTTCCTTCACCGTCCAGTGAGCTGCTGGGGGGCAGACTCCACTTGGGTGGCAGAGTGGGCCTGACGCGCTGTATGGGCTAGTCATTGGGCTCACGCGGACGTGTCATGGGCGTGGGGCACCTTCACCGAAGCCAGGCCTTGGCGCGTGTGTCCAAGAGTGTGTCCAAGGAGAGCCGGAGTCAGTGTACAGCCCCGGCGCTGCTATGGCCGATCGTGGGTGGTGGGCGTGGGGGCACCTGGCACCGGCACCTTCCTGTTCGGCCTTTAGTTTCACTGCTTTTACTTGGAGAGTTAATTTATTCAACAGGTATTAATTGGGAGCCAGGTTTCCGGATCAGGGATTTGGCCATGAGTTGACAGATGTGGCAGGCCTGCCTCCTTGGCTGAGAGAGGGCTGGCTGGGTGTGGCAGGCCCGGTGCAGCCCAGACCACAGGCTCTTCTCTCCTCTGGCACCTGCCGTCCATGGATGCCTGGAGGAAGAGGAGTGATTATCAGTGGCCTTAAGCATTTCAACCTGTGGGTGTGAGCTTCTGCTCTGGGCGGTGGAGGCTGGTGGAGGAGGAATGTGCCAGGGAACTGATGTGTGTGAGGGGTTTAAGAACTTCCCAGGCTGCTACTCAGTCGGGCCTCAGGAAAGCAGGGACTGGAGCCTACGGCAGGGAGAGAAACCCTGGAGCTGTCGGCAGATGCGTGGAGAATTTCTCCCCAGCTCAGGCGCTAGAGGAGACCGGAGCAGGGGGGCCTCTGTCCATCCAGCTCTCAGCTCCCTCCACCCTCTCCGATCCCCCTTTCTGCTCTTACCATTCCCCTCTGCTGGCCCCTCCTGGGCCCCAGCTCTCCTCTATGCACCCCCAGGTAGTGGCTTGGGTGGGTGGGGGCTGTCCCCTTTCCAACTTCTTGGGGAATGTGGGTTCTCTCCCCAGAGGGCAGGATTCCTTGTTTTCCCGTAGGTGTCCTGGGAGCTTGGGGTTTGCAGTGGGAACCTCATCCTAGGGCCAGGCCTGCTTAGACACACGTTCAGTCACTCTGGGCTCTTGTCAGGCAGGGCCCCTTCCTGGAATGCCTTTCCGTCCACCCTTACCAGACTCACCTGGAAGAGATCCCGTCCAGGCCCCAGGATAGGTGCTTCACTGGCTGCCCTCACCGTCCCACCAGCTTCCTCACTGCGTGAGCTGAGGCCTGAGCCTCCCAGGTGACTGAGGTTGGAAGTGGCTTTAACCAGGGTTCTGGTGCCTGGGAGGAGGCAGAGGGTCATCAGCCTCTGCTCCTAGGGACCCTCTCCTGGTCTTCTTTGACCCAGAAGACACCTAGGCCCTGAGAAGTGAAGGAACTAGAACAAATTACATGTCTCTCTGACAGGGCAGGCAGGGGCTGTCCTCTCCCCTTTAGCCCACAGAACAATGTGACCTGATGGTGTCCCAGGTCCCAGCCCAGCCTGCACAGAGGGGCTATCCAGGAGCCCTGCTCAGGCAATGCCCCCACCTTGGGGCCTGGCCTCCGGAGGCTCAGGGCAGATGCTGGCGGTGCTTCTCCTAGGTGACCTGCGGTCCCTCTAGATTCAGATTTCCAAGTGGAAGGAGGACAGCCCATCACTTTGATCAGCTGAGCGTGGGTCACCTGTTCAACCTTGCCCTTGGAGCAGCAAGGTGGGACCTCAATTGACAGCATAGGGACGCTTCACTTGTTGGAGAGATCAAGATGCCTACCTGTACTCTCTCACAGGGGGTCAGCCCCAGGTCTTCTGCCCACTTAGACCCCAGGCTCTGGATGGGGGTCTTCCTACTGCGGACATGGATAGGAAGAGAAAAGTTGAATGGTGGGCAGGGGGACTCTGCGTGGTGACAGGTTGGTCATCTTGGTGTCCACTCCTACCATCTCTGCTGCCAGGTGCCTCGGGGACAGTGGCTCCCCGCCTCCCGTCCTAGAGGGTCATGGAATAGGGGGTGCCCCTGAGAGTCCAGTTTATGTAGGGCAGTGGACAGTGGCTTTAGAATTGGGACACAGGGTCAACTTCTGCTGCTGTGACTGTGGGCCTCCGTGTCCTCTCGGGGAGATGGCTTGGCAGGGCTTCCTGGCTCTCAGATGACCATGAGGTTAAAAGGATGAAGCTTTGGGAGACTGGAGGCCCTGATGGATGCGGGCCCCACAGCCCACTCTGTACCTGTGGATGTTCTGTGTGAAGAGGACCTAGCCTCTTGCCTGAGGGCAGCAGAACCAGTCCGGGGAGAAAGGGAATGCAAATGTCTGTCCTGGGGGTCCCCGCCTGGAGCCTCCCATTAGAGGCTGGGCGTGATGGCCTGCCCCTCCCACCCCTGCACCTGGAGCC
>NW_011889049.1:26153-37803 GCF_000151845.1 Pteropus vampyrus
GAACACACTGGGATTCTAGGCAGGAGAGCGTGGGTGTCGGCTGGGCAGCTGCTCACCTCGCTGAGCCTCAGCTGCTCCTCCGCGAAGTCGGGTAACAGGCTGCCCAGTTCACAGGGGTGTCTACAGCCCGCACAGCGTGGGGGACTCTGACAAGCGTTGTGAGCTTTTGTCCTCGGAGGGGGGACTGGATTTTGGCGAGGCCTGGACTGCAGAGTGACACGCTGCCCCTGGGCACCAGGCAGCTCCCGTTCCGGGAGGGGTGGTCAGCCAACACCTGCCATGTACCAGGTCCTGAGCCAGCGCTTCCCGGGGCTCTTGTCGGTGGGGAGGGGAAGTCGATGCTCACACCTGGACAGGTGAGGAGATGAGGCTCAGACATGGAGTCCTTTGTGAGCTCAGCCAGCTGGTAAGCGACAGAGGGAAAATTCAATTCTGGATGAGGGTCTGGTCCCAAGTCCAAAACTTCCGGGGCCCCAGCCCGTGCTGGCACGGCTTAGCCATCTTAAAAATGGGACCATCTAAGAAATAGCGCACACAGCCTCCCAGAGGACAGCTGATGTTGTCAACTGCAGTGAGCAGCAGGGCAGAGGAAGAGACGCCGGCTCTGAGTTGGACAGATTCTGGCTTGTCACTCTCACGTGCTCCCCAGCCCCGGACCCCCTCCCCCGCCATGAGGACTAAGGGGCTCATGGGAGGAGCCAGACACACAGCAGGTTTCGGAGGCATTTGGGTCACAAGCCCTCCTTTCTTCCTCCAGGTGTGGCAGGCGTGCTGGTGGGACACCCGTTTGACACAGTCAAGGTGAGTCTCTTGCCACAGTTTTATTCTTAGGCTCTTGTGGAGGCTCAGGCATTGGAGAGGCCTGTGGGTTCTGGGTGGCCGGAAGACCCTTTCCAGTGACCCCCTCAGGAGCACCTTCAGAGTCTTCCCACAGGTTCTAGAATAAAGTAGAATGGGGTTCTCCGTGACACCCTGGGGGCCTCTCCTCCAAGTCTGTCCCTACATCTCCCGGGGGACTGAACTTCAAGGTCTGTCCTGGGGCTCAGCCAGCTGAGCTCACGGGCGGTTTCCCCTTGCCCAGAGCAAAACTCCTTCAGAAAAGTTCTGAGAGAAAATGCAGAAAAGTCCAAGCTTGTCGGAGTCTCCCGTGACCGTGATGTTCTCGAAGCAGCGGTCAGCACTGATGCAAATCTGAGCAGCTGTCCCCTGGGGGCAGGTGCACTTGCCAGGGCTTTGGGGGCAGGTTCTCGGCTCCTCCCCCATCAGCCCCGTACCTCATACCCTGTCGAGACCCAGGTTCTCAAGAGCCTCAGGACGGAACCAAGGAAGTCCATGTTCTCCGCTGGGAATTCCCACTTCAGATTTTCCCATTTTGAGGTTTTACGTCCTTAGACTGGCCAAGTCGGGACGCTTGCTGGCCAGCTTCACCCAGAAGCCAGGGCCGCCGTAAGCAGCAGGGCGCGAGGCCAGACCCGTCTGCTGTCACTGTCAGCACTGACCTTAACACCTCTTCCCACTGGGGCGAGGGCAGAGCGAAGGCTGGGATGTCATCGCCAGCTGGGTTCGAGGTGGCCTTCCTGTCTCCTCATCCTTTCAGGGTCCCGGTGTTCCTTGGCCAAGGAAAAGACTTGTGAGCCTGGGGCCGGGGTTGTCGCCAGCACATGGGGATGGGGGAGGGCCTTGCTCTGGGCCTGGCAGAGGTCCAGGCCCCCCAGCAGAGTAACTGTGGGCCACTCCCTTTATTTGTGGGCCTAGACGTTCTCATCTGCACAGTGAGGGGCCAGGCGAGATTCCTAAGGCCCTACTGGTGCCTGGCGCTCAGTGCTGTAACTCACACTGGACAAAATCCCAGTTCTGGAGAGCATGGACTTCCTGCCATCCCACTGCAGGCAAATTTGGGGAGGAGGTGGGCTTTCTGGCCGTGCAGTGGCCCTGAGTTTCTTAAGGGCCAGCCGAGAGTGAGGGCTGCTGGAGCCTGTCCACACGACTGCCCACGCTCTGCCCAGCTGGCTGCCCCTTAAAGCCTGCCCACAGGCTGGAGCGGCCCAAGACAGCCTGGCAGTGTCCACGTTACATTGTGTTTGTCTTGTGGTCACGTGTCGTAAATGCCTCTCGAAGCTGCGTCCAGCCAAGAAGTGCCTCTGACTCACTTCCTCAGCCCCGCTTTGCAGAGGCCCCTCTGTGCTGTGACTCAGCCCAGCCCAGCCAGGCCTTCTGCAGGCTCCCCGCAGGCTCCCCGCAGGCTCCCCGCAGGCCCTTCGGTCCGTCCCCAGCAGGCTGGGGAACACTCTGCCCTGATGCCCCACTCCCTCTGATCTCCTGAGCTATGACAGACACCCCTGCAGTAATTCGGGTACAGGAGCTTCTCCTTCCACTGGGCTGATGCCCCTGGGTACCCCCTGACCTGGCACCTGGAAGAGAAAAACCCATTTGTGGCTTTTTTTTTCTTTTTTGGCCACTGTGGCCCACCAGCATCACATCTGGGCAAATCTGTCTTAAAGAGCTGAGTTTCTTATTACGAAGGGGAGAAAATCCACCCCCAGTAATCACTGCTGTCATTCAACTCTTGTGACCCCTCTTGTCCCGCCCAGGGGCTCACAGGCTAGTACACTGTGCCGGGCACGCAGCACAAATCATTTGGTTTAATTTAATGTTACAATGGCTATACTTTTTTATTGGCTGTTTTCCATTATAAAAGTTAAGCATTCTCATGACAAGGAAATTGGGAAATGTAGAGAAGCAAATGACTTCCTCCCACCAGGCAAATCGCTGTCACACCTGGTGCCTTCAGAATCCCCTCCTCCACCGTGCTGGGGACACATGTGATATTTTTTTAACTGTTTTTTGTTGTCGTTGTTGTTGTTTTTAGCTTAATTGGCTTTTTTGAACAATTCATGAATTGGGCAACCACCCATCTAGTAAATGGGAAGAAGCTCCCTGAATGTGTTTTAATCACCAGGTACATACTCATTTTTTGGGTTGGCTTTTTGTTACAAAAGTAATGTAGGTTGCAGAAAAATTTTGACCATACTGGAGACTTATAAACTACAAAGAAAAAAACAGTCCTCCATAGTCTTTTCCCCATCCCTTGTTAATGATTTCTGCTGAAAAATAGGAATGTACACAGACCCATATGCATTCTTGCTTTGACAAAACTCGAATCTACTTCGTAACTCTGCAATTGAAATTGAAACTTAATACATATAGAAAAGTGCACACGTGCTAAGTGTACAAATCTATGAGTCATGGGGAAAGAACAAGGCCAGCCCCCCAGAAACGCACGCTCCCCTCACAGCTCCCCTACCCCTCTCCAGGCTTCCCCACGCTAATTCCTAACGTCATAGTCCCTGTGCCTTTCCTTGAACCTCATGTAAGTGATCTGCGCCCCAGATGTGTGAGGGGACACCTGTGTTTCACATTAGTCACGCCGTCTCATGGCCAGGACATTTGACGTTTATTCCTCTAGGCCCATGGGAACAAAATTTAAGTCCAAAGTTTGGTTTCCCTCAGTCAAGCCCACGACCGCAGCCACTGTCCTCAGACACACCGCCGTCACACGTGTTTCTGTGCGAAGGTACCTTTCTGTCCTCATGCGGGGGACGTAACAGTAATCAGGGACACTATGTCCAAGCCCGGCCCTCCCAGGGGAGGGGAGGGGGTGGGGAGGCCGGGCTCTACCGGATGCGACAAAATTCTGTGTTGCTTTAACGGCCTTAACTTTCTGAGCCAGGGGCTGTGTCCGTCCATAGCAGAAGTGTAACTTTGTGGTAAGGGAGTGTGAGCTCCACCCCGGGGACCACCATTCTCTGTCCTTGTGGAAGCAGACCCTGGGCCTGGACCCCACCCGGCCCTGCCCCTCCCCAGCCCTCCAAAGCGCCCTCCAGGATGAGCAGAGGACAGGGAGTGTGTGAGGTCGCTTGCGTCCAGCATGGGTCCTGGGTTGGGAGCCTGGGCAAGGCTGGTCGAGAGAAATCAGCCCCTCAGTATCAGGGAGTCTTCACGATGGGGTACCCCAGCCCCGGGGGTAGCTAGGAGAGTCCTAGGCTTGGGTGACAATGTCCAGTTTTCCAAGGCGGGGCCCTCAGTCCTCAAATGAGATCCTGTCACCCCAGAACGTTAGGACTGTAAACTCTAGATGTTACGAGACATGGGCCAGAGCTCATGGAGGTCACATGTCATTCAGGTTCAACAAGTGGTTTCGCTTTTCTCGGAAAAGTCACCCCTGCCCACCCACCCGGCAGAGTGGCAGCTGGGTGCGGAGGGGGCGGGGTCAGCGGTCGCCGTGGCCGCCAGCTGTTGAGATCCTCGTGTGTGAAGACAGCACATTTTCTGTAAGTGCCTTCGCCCCCTGCAGACCTATTTGTCCTTACCAGCCGCCACCCCGCCACGTCCCTGGAGAGGACAGCCAAACACCTGAGCCTCAGTCTCCCCATCTTTGAAATGAGCGCAACACACCCCCCCCACCCCCCGGCCCGTGATCACTGCGCTCAAGGCCCCTCCCCCGCTACCGGCACAGGCTGGCCCTCTTGCCCTGGTCCTGGCCATAACGGTGATTTCTGAATTGGAGTGGGGACTGGCTCCTGAGAATGTGACTTCCTCTAGCTCACCCCGCACACGGACTCGGGGCTCAGGACAGCGCCCTTCCACTCTGTACTGCATGCTGTGGGTCAGTGAGGGCAGCTGGGCCTGACCCCAGGCCCCAGAGCTGCTGACGTGGTCCCCAGGGAGCCTGCCAGCCGCTTTCCTGTCACCGCTTTCCTGTAACTCATGGCCGCTGTCCTCACAGGGGCTATTGGCAGAACCCGAGCAGGAGCCCAAGGCTCGGTTTCTGACGCCCATTGCCAGATGCCAGCCCCGGATGAAGGGCGCCGAGTGATAGGACTAGGTCAGGAGCCCCTCTGCTGTCGGCCGCGTTTGCCACTGGACGGCGGGGCGGTCCCAGGAGGTGCTCATGCCCCCCGTCGGCACCCTGCAGTGAGGCAGGGGGCTCGCTGTCCGAAGGGTGGGCAGAGCTGTCACGGCCACTGTCCCGAGGAGGCAGAGCGGGCGCCTCCATGGCACATGGTAGAATTTACTGCGGGGTGATTTACTTACAGGAAGACTGGGTTGGAGCGGAACAGACGACCAGCAGATCTGTGGGTTATCCGCTACCAAACCCATTACTGCACCTTTTCTGTAGCATGACTCAGGCACTGACGACTGACAGGACGAAGCGACGAAGAATGCAGCGGCACCGGGGGCCGCACCTCCCGGGGGCCTGGTGACGGGCGACTGCTTAGAGTCGATGCTGTCACCAGCGTCATGCTTATCGCGGCTGTCCTGCCATTCCAGCTGTTGCTAACACTCATGGCTACATTTTAAGAAACACATAATCCACGGGAAGGCTTTGCTCTGCTTGCCTTGCTATGCTTGAGGTTGGTCTAAGGTCACAGCACGAAACTTAAGAAATGAAATGAAATCAGGATGCAGATGGAGTAGGTTTTGTTCACATCTGCATCTGCACACTCCATGCCCAACATCTGTGCGGCCCACGCAGTCTTCTCCGCCATCTTCCCTGGAGTCCCTGGGGCCAGACATCATACGGTGGCCTGCGTGTCTGTCCCATAACAGCAGCACAGCAGCAACAAGAGCACAGGCTACCAGGCATTGGGAAATCCCCAAAATAGCCGAACCCACTTCCCAGGGAGAGGAGTGAGCTGATGACTACATGCACCGGGGAAAGACATCGACCTTATCTGTGACATTTTTCACGTGGGACAGGAGGTCAGCAACGTCAGGAACGTGAGTGCCACGTGCCTGTCGAGTGAGAGTCCAGGTCCTGCTTGTGTGGCGGTGAAATGATCTAAACCATTCTATTTGGCGAGACCCCTTTTCTCATCTGAGCAGCTTCTTGGTTCAGCAAGAAGACGCTCTGTCTGGACCCGTTAGCACCGTTGCCGTGAACTCCGCCGAGGCATGGGTGTCTAGCTCGGTGCTAACGCCGGCATCCTGGGATGAGGCAAGGGAAACAGGCTCTTCCCACCAAGACAGATTTCGAGTCCAGTGGGACTTAGAGCTGATGAGTTTTGAGGGGGTTCCTGGTAAGGTGGCGAAGCCCCATGTACCGAGGCCAGTCCTTCCATAGTGGAGATGGGGTTAGGAGTTTGTGCCACATCCAGGTACCTTGTTTGGGGGCCAGCCAAGCACCTGCCTTTAAAGATTTGTTCTCTTCCTGTCTAATCAGTGTCTAAAACCTTATGTATTGTTTAACACGTGGGTGACAGCCACCCCGTGTGTCTCTGCCCCTGTGTAGGGTGGTCAGTCTGCTCTATACAAAATGAACAAACACAGCCAAGTCTGCCATGCGCAGCACACACGCATCCTAGGTCACCCCAAGTGTGGTAGGCAGTGAGGATCATAGAAGAGCTAGTGCAGTGTCTAGATCAGAGACCTACTTTTTACCAAGTTCAAAACTAAAGGAGGAACCATTAGCTCTGGTTCTGGAGTCACACTTCCTAGGCTCTCGGGGTAGCCTGTCCTATCTGCTTTCCCAGTCAGGTATTGAAGGGCAGCTGTGTTTCTGCAGAAGTGGTGGCCCCAGGAGGAAGGTGTCCCCCACACTGGGTCCTGGTTCCCAGGAAGAGCAGACGGAGGACTGTGAGATGCTGAGTAGGCACTTGGTGGGGGGGGTCCTCCCCCGCAGTCATGACAACGGCACTGGTTTCGTCCTCATTAGCCAAAACGTGCAGCCTGTGGAGTCTGGTGCCTGCCAGGTGTACTGCCCCAGGGGCGAGGGTGTGGATTATTTGCGATTTGAGCTGGGTGGCAGCGGACCGCACTGAGCAGCCAGTGAGCCCTTCGGTGCTGGTTTCTGTCTGTCCTCACACGCAGAGCGTCTGGGCCCAGACTCCAGCAGGACTGACCTGGACCCACTGCAGCTGGCCAGGATGTGTCATATGTTGCCGGTCCAGCCCCCACTCACGTGTCCCCTTGCCTCGTTCGATGTCAAGTTGCTGTGAACAGTAGCTGACGCCGGCCCTTTATCGGCTCTGGCAACACGGCATCAGGCCACAGGTTCTAAGAGACGCGGCCCGTAGGCCGTCCTGCGTCGCAGTCCTGAATGCTGGCGAGGAGCCTCACTGCTCAGTGTGCCCGTCGCCCACCTGTGCAAGGGCATGCGGCCAGCCTTTAAAATGCCAAGCTTCCCAGGGAGGGGAACAGTACCCTCTGCCACTGACGGGGGCGTCTTGTAGGAGGCTCTACACACAGTAGGGGCCAAAGTGGCCTCAGTAGGTTGCCAGGAATCACTAGTGGGAGGAGCCTCGCACCGTCGCAAACACGCGTGCGTTTCTGCAGGGCAGCGGGGCTTGGAAATGATCCTTCTGCCCACCCACTGATGGGAAGGACGTTCTGGCTAGAACCGGCCGCTCCAGTGAGGGCGCCGCCGGCGGGAGCTCTGTCAGTCACTGCTGTCCTGCTGGGGCGTGTGTGCCCCTTCCTGTAGCTGGCACCAAAAGCCAGGGACATTCAGCCCTTTTGCTTTCTTGTTGCCATAATGCCAGCCCATGCCTTCCTGGATTACCAAACCATCTAATGCAAGTGCAGCCCGCCGGTGAGATCCCAAGAGCTGTGATCTGTCCGGCCAGCATTTCTGCTTTCTCAAAGGCAGCCTGTGGTTCGGCTCCCCTGGCCCACGTGCCCCTTCTCAGCGAGGTGATACAATGGGCAGAAGGCCTTGCGCTAAGTGGGATACAAAAGTTTACTGATGTCCCAGAACTCCCACAAGAGCCTGAACCTCTTTCCCATTTCCCGTTGTGGGGTAGGCTTGTCCTTCCTCTGTGACAGCCTCCGGGACAACATGGATCTTGCACACCCACAGGAATCCCAGAGACCACTCTGCAGGGCCCGGACCTTGAACTCTGCAGACTCACTGCCCAGCCTGTGTGTGCTGGGCGGCCCAGGAAGCCTGCAGGCTTCTGTGCAGCAGAGGCCGACACAATGTCATCAGTGTACTGAGGTGGGGAAGGAAGCAAGCCACCATCCCATGGCATGTGCCGGGGCTAGGGAAGGAGTGCTGGGGAGCACTTGGAAGGTGAGCCCCAAGTGGGAACACGTTTTCTACGTTTCTCTGTCATCTTACGTGCACAAGGGTGATGAAGGAACGCAGGCACTGGGAAACGGGGCTTCCCGGGGAGCTGGGGAGACCGAGCGCCGTCGGGGGTTTCCCACAGCCCCGCAGCTTACTCAGTCTCCAGCGTTGCTCACCCATCTCCATTTCCCTGATTCCGGGGCAGGCAGTTGCTCGCTGAACGTCGGGATGGCAAAGGTCTGGCAACGAGGGGTCATTTTTGCAAAAACAGAACGGACTTCATCCATCCACATGTGCCACAGTCTGACACTCGGGTTCAGTCCTTTAGAGTGTCCCTCGATTTTGACGACAGACACGTCAGGGCATCTCATCTCCAGGACTGCCACGTAATTTCTGGACTACGTATACAACGTAAAGAAGAGGCTCAATGTTATTTCTTATTTGACGGTGCTTCCCATGTAACTTCAACACCTAATAAGCCTGGTTTAATATTTCTCTTTTGTAAGGAGAGAAAACAAATCTTTTGAGGTGTTCCAGGAGCCCACTGGAATAACCCAAAGCCACTCCCAGGTTAAGAAAAAGTCTCCTTTCAAACCCCGAGCCCCAGGAAGTTTGTCAAACATACCTGATCAGATGGATCATATTACCTTAGAAACACCGTTATTTACTTACCCAAAGTAGAAATAAAAGATATCAAACATAAGTAGGTGGGGAAGGGAAACAGGAACAGCAAGGTTACCTATTGTTAGTAAACCCTTAGCTTTTAGGATTGAGAAGACTTTTTCTTGACTAATCAAGTATCACATTAAGACAATATAAACCACTAGCTTTTTTTTTTTAATACCTCAGCACCTGGTCTTCCTAGGTGGTCTCCCAGCCAAGTACTAACCAGGCCCGACCCTGCTTAGCTTCCAAGATCAGAGGAGATCGGGCACGTTCGGGGTGGCATGGCTGTAGACCACAAAACTATTGTGATGAAACAGAATCTTTGCTTTCCAGGCAGAAAACTTAACGTTATAATATCTGGAACAGAATGATTCCGGGGAAGCTTTTTGCTTTTAACAGTGAAAGAACAAAACTAATTCTGCATCAGCTTCCTTTTGATATTTAAATTCACTTGCTTCATTAAGTTTATTTCAGTCTTATTCAGCTCAAGCACCTAAAATTTCCTGTCTCAAGGTTCCTTTCCCACAACCCTCCTGCAGCTTTCCCAGTTAACATCAGATTTTGTTCTGTTTTTTGTTTTGTTTTTGTCTTTATTTTCCTCTTTCCCATTCTGAAACAGCCAGCCTCACTTTAGGATAAAATTCCTTTCCTTCAAAAATACCATGCCTTATACTGAAAACACATTTTCCTTTCATCTTAATTAGAATTCTTAACTCTTGGATAACTCTAAAGACATTTCTACTTAAACCAGCAAACTGAAACTAGCTTTTACTTACCAAAGATTAATCTTAGCTCACATGATCCTGAAAAGCATTTGGGTTCATTTCTACATTTCTGAGAATTTTGGAATAGTCAATCCTTACAAGTACTTAGTTGTTTTTAAGCCAATGAAACATATTTCTTTTACAAGTTAGCAGCACCGTCCGGGGGTAGAAAATACACAAACACAATACGTGTAGACACACGTGAACATGCCAACAGCTTTCCCGGCTTCTGTGAAAGCAACAGGCTCTGTGAAGCCCGCTCCCACCTGTCGGCCGGTCCCCGTGCGGCAGAGTTGCAGACATTATACCATAGTTTTCTAGCTTCAGTTTAAGTTTCTAACCCTGGCATCTGCCTCTAACTGGGTGTCGGTGGCCATCTGAGCTTCTCATAAGAGGGGCCAGCCCGGGGCTGCAGCCCTGCACATTCCTTCCTCGTCACAGTGTGCAATGCCTACTTCAAGCACAAGACCGGCCAGCGTTTTCGGGGCAACCCCTACTCGTGGGGTGGTTTTTTTGCATTTACCATATGGGCCACCCCCTCCCCACATAGAGGTAAACAGCCAGCCCGGTGTTTCCCCAGCACGGCCCCCTTACCCATGTCTGGTTCGTTGTCCATCTCCCGGCTGCCTCGCCAACTGTCCAGCAGTGGTGTAATGGCCATCGTACCAAGAAGGTATTTTCAGACCGACAAACAGCAGGCGACTCCACGGAATGTGACAAGTTACGGTGGGGTAATTACGGGAAGATTGGGTTGGAGCGGAACAGATGACCAGCAAATCTGTGGGTTATCTGCTACCAAACCCATTACTGCACCTTTTCTGGAGCATGACTCAGGTACTGACAACTGATAAGACAAAGCCACGAAAAATGCAGTGGCACCGGGGGCCGTACCTCCTGGTGCCCTTGTGACTGTCGATGGCTTAGAATGATGCTATCACCAGAGTGATGCTTATCTTGTTTGTCCTGCCATTACAGCTGTTGCTAACAAATATTCATGGCTGCATTTTAAGAAACATAATCAACGGGAAGGCTTTGCTATGCTTGCTAAGAACAGTGAGGTTGGTCAAAGGTCACAGCAGGAAACTTAAAAATGAAATGAAACCCAGGACACAGATGGAGTAGGTTTTGTTCACACCTGCATCTGTACACTTAGCCTCTGCCTGTCCGCGGTCTCAAGGACCCCTTCCCCGCTCTGGGTGGTTGTCATCAGTGCAGCAGGCTGTCTGATACCCCTCCCTGAAGAGCCAGGGACCCTGGCCTCAAGTCATCCTGGAATTCCAAAAGCCATAGAAAGCTAGTGACCTGGCTCCCCTGTCCTGCTGCTCAGCGGCGGGCCTCCTGGATGAGGCCTGTGCCTGGAGCTAAGTACTGGGCCACAGGTGCTGGTGCTCTGGCTCTGACGTGTCCACCTTTCACCGGCTGGTCTTCCAGGTGCGGCTTCAGGTCCAGAGCATGGAGAAGCCCCAGTACCGAGGGACCTTGCACTGCTTCCAGTCCATCGTCAAGCAGGAGAGCGTGAGTGGCCTGGGTGGTGGGGGCGGGGTGGGAAAGATGGCATCAGAGGGACTAGTGGGCCAATCAGGATTTGGAAAGGGGAAGGTGTAACTGCCATCTCAGAGGGCTCTGGTTCTAATAAAATCCCACTTGATCCCCATGAACACCTGGGGTGGGCGGGGGCTGCCGCCACCTGCATGGACGTTCCCTGGGGAGGTGGACTGGGCCCCCCAAGCACCCAAGCAGGGGTGCCTGATGCCTCTCTGTGCGCCCCGCAGGTGCTGGGCCTGTACAAGGGCCTGGGCTCGCCGCTCACCGGGCTCACCTTCATCAACGCGCTGGTGTTCGGCGTGCAGGGCAACACCCTGCGGGCCCTGGGCCACGACTCGCCGCTGAATCAGTTCCTAGCGGGCGCGGCGGCGGGCGCCATCCAGTGCGTCATCTGCTGCCCCATGGAGCTGGCCAAGACGCGGCTGCAGCTGCAGGACGCGAGCCCCACCCGCACCTACCGGGGCTCCCTGGACTGCCTGGCGCAGATCTACCGGCACGAGGGCCTGCGCGGCGTCAACCGGGGCATGGTGTCCACGCTGCTGCGCGAGACGCCCAGCTTCGGCGTCTACTTCCTCACCTACGACGTGCTGACGCGCGCGCTGTGCTG
>NW_011889049.1:38343-42119 GCF_000151845.1 Pteropus vampyrus
TCGCCCCGGCCCGCCCAGAAGCCCAGACACTAGGCTGAGGACGCAGTCAGATGGGCTGAATTCCACTCACCAGCGGGGCGACCTGGGCCACAAACTTTGACATCAGTTTTATCATCTGTGAAATGGGGAGCCTCATTCATTGTGCAGTCAGTGCTGCGACAGGCCTGTGCAGCGCCTGGCACGGTTACCTGGAGTCTTCCAGAAACCCAGCGACACTAGCCCTTCCCTGGGGTCCTGCACACCACCGCCTGTGGCCTCTGATGGCCCACCTGTGGCCTGCCCAGTGACTTACTAACTCTGCACATCCTTTACCTGGCAGAGCTCCAGAGACCTTGTTCACCTGTCTAGTCTGTGTTGGGGACAGAAAGGCAGCTGGGGGTGCCTCCTGGCATCAGAATTGAATCCTCTGCTGATGTACCCAGCTTCTCCACAGGGCACTGCTAGGAATACCCCCACTACTGCCACCCCTACTGGAGGGGGACCTGGGGACCTGCCGAGAAGACATGGATGGGATCTGCCGGAGGCTCCGTGTCCTCCTGGGGACTGGGGTGGGGATCAGGGGAGCTCAACAGATACAGCCTGGCAAGCAGAGGTCCTTTTACCCTCGTCTTCAGGCTGTCTGTAAAAGGGGAACATGGGTCAGTGGATACCTGGAGTGCTGGCCCCCAGCCCCAGCCAGGGTTCCCCAAGGTGTGCAGAGGGGTCGTCAGGCAGGTAATATAGAGTCCCCAACCCCTAGCAAACAGTGTCTCTCCTGGGCACTTTCCTCAGTGCCTGGTGCTCCTGTGAGGCCATGAAGGGCCTGTTAGTGGGCATAGGGGTGGCCATTTGGGGCCCCTCTGGGCAGAGGAGGATTGGAGCCCACGTCCGGAGCTGTGACTAGAAGCCAGGGCTGTGGTGGGAGCTGGGGGTAGCTGGGCACATCCGATATGGTGCGGCCACATGATCGGATCGGGAGGCCGCTGGTTGTGCCTGGATCGGAGGTCACTGGCCTCATCTCCCTGAGTGGGCCTCCACCCCCTGGACAATGTGACAAGCTCTCCCGGGAGGCAGACACGGCTCCCACCCTGTATGCAGGGTGTCACCATTGCACAGAAACACCGAGGGAATAAAGTATTCTTTGTTTTTTTTTTAAGAGGGCTGGGCTTCATTTGTGTATCATAGAGGAAGGGGCTTCATTCCGCACCCCTCCCTGGAATCAGTGGGGCCAGCCTGGTGGTCTGTGTGCTCTCAGGCCCAGGTGGCAGCCCTAGCTGTGTGACCTGGGCACTCCAGGATACACCTAGACCTTCAGTTTGCTCATCTGCAAAATGGGCTAATGTAGGAGTGGGGGGGGTTAGGTGAGTAACTCAGACATGCCAGACACGGTCTCGGCCGTTAGCAGGTGCTCCTCGTGCCTGGTCACCCTCCAGCTGGGCAGGGCAGGCAGCATGTGTTGCGAGCTCCCCAGGAGTACCGAGCTGAGGTGAGAGACAGAGGGACACTAGGTGGGGTTAGAAATGGCCTGGAGGAGGAGAGGTCTAAGTGGAGCTCTGAAGGGTAAATGGGTCAGTCCACTGGAGACTTAGATCTAGCCTGGCCTCAGCAATCCATGAGGGCTTCCTGGAGGAGGCCTCGTGTGCCCACCCCCACTTCTGTTCAGCCTCCCGAAGTCCATTCTGGGTACCTTGCGTCTCTGAAGCTCCCTTCCTGGAGGCTTTTTCCTTCCAAACTGCTGAGGCCCAAAGCCCCACCCTCCTCCAGGGGAGGGCAGGAGAGAGGGCCCCCAGCTTTCTCTCCAGGAGGGGCACCAGCTCTCCTGTGCCTTTACACCCCATTTAATCCCTAGCACCAGCCTGTGACACTGGCCTTGTCTGCAGTTTCCAGGGATAGGAGGCCAGGAAGGGGCTGGCTGGTGACCCGTGGGCGAAGTGTCCTCAAGCACATCACAGGCCCCAATAACCCAGTGGTCCCCTCCTCGGGGTCCCAGGCAGAAGCCCCTTCCCTCATGAGATCCCTTGGTCTCTTCTTCCTCCAAGAGAACCCAGGCAAATACTAACTGCCAGGGGCCCCGCTCCTGCCGAGCGCTAATGGTTAAACATTACCGACAAATCCGGCGTGAAGAGGGGTTGGGAGAGGTGTGGGGCTTTTATGAATTTATTTGACAATTTATTTTCTCTCTGGTTTTAATTCATATTTGTTCCATTTGGAATAAGTACTACATTCATGTGGCAAAAAATAAAAATGCAAACGGAACCCAGGCTGTGCAGTGAAGGGGAAAACCTGGCCCCCGCCTCCTCCCTGGCTGCCGCGCCCCTCCCCGGGGCCGAGGTCGTCCCAGCACCTCCTGGGCGACATCCCCACTCCCCCGCAGAGCGTGGCCTAGGTACTGGCTGTTCTGTTCTTTGCTGTTCTCGCTTGACAGTCATCTTGGAGACGTAGGCTAAAACAAGACGTTTATCCTCTTGACAGTCTGAAGGCCAGACATCTGAAATTCAGTGGTGGCTGTGTTGGTTCCTCCGGAAGGTTCCGAGGCAGTCTTCCTTGCCTCTTCCGGTGCTTGGTGGCAGCCGGCCATCCTTGGCCTGTAGGCATGTTGCTCCAATCCCCGCTTCCGTCCTCACACAGCCTTCGCCCCTGTGCATCTCCGTCTTCTCATAAAGACCCCAGTCATTAGCTTAAGGGCCTACGCTATTCCAGAGTGACCTCATCTTAGCTAATCACATCTGGAAGGACCTATTCCAAATAAGAGTGCAGTCACAGGCACCTGGGGGGTGTTGACAGACACTTCTAGGTGCCTACCTATAGCCATCCTGTCTTTTCTGATAGAACCCCAATTTGTTCTGGGCTTCAGCGTGTCCAGATTAAAAAATACCTTTTCTGACTCCCTTGCAGCTAGAGGTGGCCATGGGCCCCAGGTCTGGTCAGGGAGATAAAAATGAAAGTCAGTGGCTGGGGCTTCTGAAAAAGGTTTGTAAAAGGGACAAGCATACCTTTTCTTGATGAAATCCGGACACCTGCAGATGCAGCAGAGAGAGCCGGCCTTGGCGGTGGGGTGGGGGGGGGACACTGAGCCAGCCTGGTCTGCAGGAGACCAGTTACTTCCCCCTTGTGTCACGGACTGTTCCTTGGTTTCTCTGTCACTTGCCGCCACTTGCATCATGGCCAAGGTGAGGAGTTTGCAGGTTTCACCCAGGGGAAGGTCAAGATCTGGTTCATGCCCTACAGACCCCAGAGGAGGCTGTGAGGTGACTGGGCTACGGGGTACGAGGAAGCAGGCCAGGCGGGGGCTTCGGAGCCAAAGGGCATGTCAAGGCCCGGAAGGGAGGGCTCCAGCAGAGGGTGGGCAGGACCTCTCTGGGGAGTGAACGGTGACAGGCGAAGTCCCTGTGGCACTCTTAAGTCAGCTTTTCCCGGTTCCTCCGGCGCAGGACGCCAGCGCAGCACAGGACGCATCTGCGGCCACCCCTGGGCTGACGCACGTCGACTTCTGTCTCCCCGGGAACCTCGGGTGCAGGAGGAATGAAGTGCAGTCCTCCATGGGGTCCTCACTGGCCCGGCCTGGCCAGCTCTCAGTCAGACAGTCGTTTCTCAGAAGGGAAGAGTCCTTCGTCCCAGAGTAGGGCCCTCACAGCTCCCTGACGAAGGCCGGTTCTGGAACTGGGCCAGCGGCTCCACTCCGTGCATCCTCTCCACCCCTCTGAAAGAGCCCCCACCAGCGGGTTGGCCTCGCCCAAGGTCGCATGGCCAGGTGGTGCTGGAGCCAGAGCCTGAAGGTCCTCCTGGCCCACAGCCCT
>NW_011889049.1:42169-43250 GCF_000151845.1 Pteropus vampyrus
CCTCTGAAAGAGCCCCCACCAGCGGGTTGGCCTCGCCCAAGGTCGCATGGCCAGGTGGTGCTGGAGCCAGAGCCTGAAGGTCCTCCTGGCCCACAGCCCTGACCACACGGCCTTACCACACAGCCCCGCCGCAGGCCTGGCCGTCAGGTGGACACCCCCCACCCCGCAGCAGGGGTTCAACGGCCAGGATCAGCCTGGACCGGCCACCCAGACTCCTGGTGGCCAGGCCAACTCACCAATTTCCTGTAGCTGCAGCGACAAACACCCAGAGGGGCAGGAAACTTGGAAAGGTTCAAGCCCCAGCCTGTGTGCTCTTTGGTCTCAGCTTCCTTGCTATGACCCCCCGCCCCTACGCTGGCGTGGCACCCGCCAGCCCTGCCAGAGGGAGGCAGGGGCCACTGTGACAGGGCACACAGAGAAGGGGCAGTGGCTACTGGGAGCTGGGCTCTGCAGCCCCTTGCTCAAACGCCCTGCCCACCGGGAAGCCCTCCCCGGTGGCCTTCATGCCACTCGGCTGTGTTCTCCCAGGCCCAGTGACAGACACATCACTTGGGCTGTGATGATCAGGTTGTGTCCCCCCGCCACCGCAGGAGGCCTGTCGTGGCCAGAGCGGTGGTGCTCCATGCAGCCCGGTGCTCTGGAAGGCGGGGGTCGCTAGGAGAGGCAGTGAGAGAGTAGGACCCCAGGCCAGAGACTAAAGGGGGCAGGTGTCAGGGAAGACAGGGCAGTGGCAGGCGGGGTGAGGTCATCAGGAGGATGAGGCCAAGGAACGAACAGGCCAGATGAGGATGGAGGAGGGAAAGCCCTAGGCCAAGGGGCAGGAAGAGAGGCGGGGCCACCCCTCTCCCTGGTCTGAGGGTGCACCAGGAGCCCTCTCAACTCCAGGCCTTGCTCAAAGGGCCCCTCCAGGAATGTCTCCCCTCCCAAAAACCCCCGCCCTTCCCGGCCACTCCTGGCGGCCAGCCCACTGCTCCTCACGGTCCTAGATGACTGGAGCCTCCTTCTCCTAGACTCCCATGCTGGCCCTAGCGACCCTTTCCCCGCCTCCCAGCTTCTGCTGATCAAAGTGAAGTCCCCGGCT
>NW_011889049.1:44167-58786 GCF_000151845.1 Pteropus vampyrus
AGGGCAAGGAGGCTTTGGAAATGGAGAACCGCAAGGTGAGGAGAGGCTGGAAAAGGTGAGGCCAGGCTTGGCTTTGCGGGTAGGCGAAAGCTTCGGATTTCATCCGGTGGGAAGTGGGGGGCTCCTGGAGGTTCAGGTGGGCTGGTGAGGCCCATGCTGGAGACCCAGTCGGGAGGCTGCAGGTAGTGCCAGGGAGCGGGCGGGGAGCAGCGGGGCCGGAGCACGGAGCTGAGAAGTGCCGGCACCGGGCGTAATGCGGGGACCAGCTCCCGAGGCCAGAAGACGCAGTGGTTCAGGGTTTTGAATTCCAGCTGCCCAGACCTTCACCACTGTGCCTGCTGCACGACACGGGGCCATTCCTCCAAGGGCGGTTTGGAGGAGGAAGCGACATGGTGTTTACCTGCCTAGCATGGTCCTGGGCACTTAGGTTCCCAACAAGTGTCAGCACGGCCCGCCGGACGCTGGCGAGTGCAGGGCAGGGACACTGGTTTCAGCCATCCGGGTCGCCCACATAAATTAATTCCAAGTCTGCAGCCCACACGCTTCTTCTTCACCCTGGCTGCTCCTCAGCTAGGCTCTGCCTTGGCTCTTCACTGGGCAGCTCTGGGCCTCCCATGCGCCCGGGACTTGCCACCCCAGCAACATCCTGTCAGCAACCCCTTCCATCATTAGCAAAAAGAGAGAGAGTCACAGGAATTAAGGAGTATTAATAAGCCTCACTCTACAGTCCACCAGACACCGGGGCCCAGGCGGGGGGAGGCCGGGCGCTTCTCTGCCTTTTGCTTTCGGCCAAGCCCTAACTAGGTCTCAGTACGTTTTATGGGGTTTTTAAGAGTCTATTGCAGGAGTAAGATTTCCTTTATGGCACTGGAACTACCAAAATACCGGAGATGAGAATATCATTTGGTTGTGCTTTCTGAAAAGTGGGTACATTTCTCATTAAAACTCCTTCCGGCTCCGTCAGTCCATCTTGGAGCTGATAGGTTACCTTAAGGAAGCATTTCATGCTGGTGAGACCAAATCCTGGGGCTTATCCTGTGCCAAAAAGGAGACCCATGAGAATCTGCCCCAGGCAGGAGCTTTTTTGCCAGGTTTACTGGGTGTGGAACTCGGGAAAAGAAGCGGCTTAGGGGCTTGAGGAACAAACAAGAACCACAGGCATTAAAAAGCTTAACAACATTATGCGTTTATTATATTTTATAGAGCCATGTTACACATGCTTGGTGCTTCAAACTGAGTTATTGTTAAATGTTTTTCTGGATGCAAAGCCATCTTGCTTGATGCTTGATGCGGATGCCTTAAATACTATAATATTTCTGCGTCTATGACCTATGAGCTAAGGAAAAACCAAGGACAATTCCAGAAATGGCAAAGAACATTCAAGAAAAAGATGTACATGAGACGCAATGCTGAGTCTTTGAGTCAGGGCCTACAGAAGTTACCAGAAAGTGACTAAAAACAGAACTGTTCTAGGAAAATGGTTTGACCAATCACCGTAGTAGGTAAGAGAGAGCCTCGTTAACAGTTACGGATGTCGTAGAGGAGGACTGTTTGGTGCGGATGCCCTTTTCTCCTCCACGGGACTTGCAGACACCGTGAGGCCTGCCCCGAGACGAGCAAACGACACGGCACAGCAGCTGCCCTCCCTGCGACAGACATCTCAGTGCTGTTTCTCATGGCATCTGAGTCTTTAGTGAAGTCAATTTGATTAAACTCACCACTTTGTGGCAAGTCAATCATCGTGCCTTAAGATGAGCGTGACACCACCACTCAGCTCTACCGACTCCCACACAATGCTGGCCGGAAACGTGGGGGCGCGGTGACCAGATGCTGGGAAGTTTGATTTGCCCGCTGACCTAACGCCAGTGGGTCAACGTTCCCTTCCCACTGTCATAAGGGAAGTGGACGAAGCGTGTCAACAGCATGCCACCCACGCCTCACGTCAAGCCTCGACAGAGTTCCAGCTTAAACCTCCTCCCTGGCTCTGCTTACCCCTTGGCCCCGGAAGAGAGGCTGGGCAGCCTCCTGCGTGATGCTGCTGTTCTGAGGGCCTGCGCTCACACCGGGGACCTGAGCATGGCCTGAGCAGGAACAGTCCGTCAGTCAAGGTCAGTAAGTTAGGACACAGGGGACCTAGCCAGCCAGCCAGCCAGCCAAATGCTTCTACGCAGAGGGATCGTGAAGGCGTGAAGTGCCTTCTGCAACATGGATGAGCAGGCTATGGAGCGAATGGCTGGGGCCGCCCGGAAGCGCAGCTGGAGCATTGGCTTCCTCCTCTGCTCCGGGCTACGTCTGGGTGAAAGGAACCTGCTGGGCCTCAACTGACAAGGTGCTGTGCCTGCACTACTGCCAGCGGGAGCCAGGACACAGGGCTGCGAGATCAGACAAATGACCCTAAGGTCTGGGGTCCCAGGCCATCCAGGGACAGGCAAGGAGCTGGCTTCAGTAGGCCAGCAGAGCAGCTCGGAGGAAGCCTCCTGGCATGGTCATGGCATTAAATGGATGCCTGTGGGCAGCTTCGGCTCCCACCACTATTTTGACCTCTGGGATCCTGGCTCCCGCTGGTGGGCAATGTCAAGGCATTCGAGATTACCGACACGGCCTTCCTAAGCCCCGCCGACCCCAAATCATAGGAGTCGGACACGGGAAGTGGGCATTTCCCTCTGCCCGCGGATAATTCCGGGGTGGAATTATCAGGTTTCCAAATCGACAATTTCTGGAGGGCCAGAGTTTCCTGTGTCACGGACGTGAGCCCTGAGGTAAGCTGCAACAGGTTAAGTTTTACTAAACAGACCGGGGGCAGGAACAAAGCCCTCTGCCTACTGCTCCGCTGGATGCGGGTGTCTCTCTGGGCCGCTTGTGGGATGGAAGCCACTCATCCATTTGTGGAGAATCAAACTAGAACTCTGCTTGGGAACAACCGGCGGGCACTGGGCATACTATTCTCCCAAAGGGTCTGACTTAACTCAGACGTCAAGGAGTAACTGACATCTAAAAGAACTTTTACATGAAAACCAGATAGAAAAAAAAAAATCTTCATTTTCCTCAAATCCTCAGGCCTTGAATCTAAACACGGCACACAAACACCATATGAAACCAACAGTGTGAGTTCAATGTCACCTCGGAAAATAAATGTCACTCTGGGGTGACAGTTCTTTATACAAATATTATGCTTCCCCCTAAACCCCACTACCAAAAAGGGGGGAAATAATAAATCCAAAAATAGAACACAATATTTTGTTAAATGTAAACTTATCCTCTGGGTTTTTATATTATATATGCTAGAAACATGCACTGATTTCAGCTCAGATATAAGAAAATATGTCTATCAGTATTATTTATAAATCAGATTAATCCTCAAGACAATTGACTCACTGTTAGAACACCATTTCAAAAAATTTTTAATTTACATCTTTAGCAAAATTATCAATTCTAACCACAAGCGAAATGGCTTTAAGTTATACCCAGTGAGAACTACCTCTACTCTTTAAACTGTCGCTCATCTATTATTTTCTAGACTACTGCTGTAAAATGAGACCGCAAAGTCAACCAGGAACGTGACGTCAACAAAGAATGTGGACATTAAATCGTCTTCAGACCCCCAAGTCAAGTCCTTTCAGAAATTAACTCTGCAGACTGAGAAAAAGACACATGAACAGAGAGTCAAGGGGAGTGATGACTATTCCACTCAGAGACAGAAAGGGACAGAAGAGATGACCAAAGGCATCCCCCGAGGGGTCAAGGCACAGAGGAAGAGGGACCTCCCTCCGCACAGGGGCCTGGCTTGTGTAGTCACGGCGTGGTTCTTGGGGCTGCCAGCACTTCCCCACAGCACAAGTCTGCCACGCCGTCGCGGGTTCCGGGGCAGGAGTCCCGGGGACAGTGCCCGGACCAGGCTCCAGTGTGGCACAACGCTGGCAAGCGTGTTGCAGCTCCAGACTGCTAGGACAGCCACCCCAGGACTGGCGGGAGGGGACGTACGGACTCACACCGCGGGTACCCGTGGCAGCCTCTGCCCCAGGTCTGGTCAGAGAAGCACGCACTCCCACCGGGGCACTCAGCTTTGAAGGGGACTGCCACCACGGCTTACCTCTCTCCTGACTGCCAGATACAGCAAAGCCTGGCTTATTATCCAGGGGACGGCTGGGCTCTTCTGATTAACTCAGTTCCATCAAACTACTCAATGGAAAACAGATTCTGAACAAATAAAAAAAGTGTCTCGAGTTAAAATGTTCATTTATGATTCAGAAGGCACTTCGAAATTCCCAAGAGCCACAGGGTCACTGTTACTGGGCCACCAACCCTCCTGTACAGGACCGATGGAGAAGCTGTAAAGAGACAGGGCTACCTTTTCGACCTGATGGTGTCCTGGACATCTTATAAATAAATCTCTGATATTAGCGAGTTTTGTCAATTACCTTGCACCTTGCAGAGTCAAGCACACAGCACAAAGTCACACAGTATGTTTGCATTTCGAATAAATGGGATTTTGCTGTATCATGGCAGTTTATAAAATATCTCATGAGCCTGATATTTGACTCGAAGTAATATTCAAAAATTATAATCATACATTTAAGAGGTCGCGTGAGAGGTACTCATTGAGTACAGCTTTCTTGATAATCCAGTCACCTTGCCAACCTGCACTCGGCATCCGTTTAGAAGCATGGAATTAAGCTACTGGCGCTCAACTGCCACACGCGCTGGCATTACAGATTCCACGAGACAGGAACCAAGGCTCTCAGCCCAAACAGCGAATAACCATAAGCGTTTCCTGGGAGACCAACCGGGGACCCGCTGGGGCCGCCAAGGGCAGCCTGAGCAGCGGAACCGCCTGGTCTTCTCTCTGCTCGCCCCGCGCAGGTCGACACCTTACCTTGAGGACACACACAGGCCAGGGCACAAGCGCTTCAGTCACACATTTGCTGGGGGGAGCTAAAATCAAAATCCAATCGCCAAGGGGCCCAGCTGGGGTGCTCTGAGGTAGTTCCTTAACTCAGGATGCCTGCTACCTACTCTCTTTCAAAACTTAGTACACGCAGGAAGTATTAAAATACCCATGCATCGCTTTAACCACAAGTCACTGTAACTGAGTGCAAAATAAAGGAAACTTGAGTTGCTTTATTTAGCTTCCAATTTCTGGGAGGCTCAAGAATTATAATTATTCTGGACAACAAAAGGAAATAAGACTGTGCTTACAGATCTTTTTCTGCCATATTCTTTCTGTAGGATTGCTATTTTATTGTTGCCCTTTCTGTTACACGGGATGTACACATCAGGTGTTAAAAGGTACAATACATTCTACAACTGAGCACCACTTTCTGTAACTGAACAGGCAAAGAAATTACACTGAACATCAGCATCTGGCAGTATTTTTCGGAAAAAAAAAGTGACTAAAATGGGTTTAAATTGATTAACACTATTAAATCACATCTAATATTTGATACTACATGATTCAATACAGCTATACGATACAATTATACAAAATGTGTTAACATCAAAGAATACAACCAAAATTAAGATAGCAAACAAAACCTATATAACTTTTTTTTACAGGAAAATACTTTTGAAGTATGCATGTAACTGCCCATTCTTTTAAAGAAAATCTACTGCAAGCAAAGTTATCAACCTCCAGAGAAATCACACATAGCATTACTAAGCATATCCCCAAAAAGTGTACAATATGCACACTTGGAAAATACAAAATTAAAAAAATTGTAAGCAACAGGTGAGCTTCATATTTATAAGAATGTGAAAAGAAGTCCCATTTTTAGCACTGTTGTATAAAGAATTGTCTTTTGATGCGAAGTTCATGAATTGTCCTCCTGTTGGGACCACACTTTACAAAAACACCGTGTTTTTGAAACGAGATTACAGAGCAAGATAGAGCATATCTTAGCAATGTCATCTTATTAAAGTTTTTTTAAATTTTTACTACTTTATCAAAACATGTCCCTTAGGTGTGTAGGATTCATTTTTAAAATTCTTTCCTAGAAACAATATACAAAGGGAGGAGTATTATTCCCGGGCGCACCCCCGGAGGGGGCTCCCGGGGCCGAGGAGGCTTCTTCTCGCCCGTCTTCTCACTGGTTGTTTTTGGCCTTAGCATGTGTTAAGATGTGAGATTTCAGGTTAGTCGACTGAGCAAACTTCTTGTTACAACCGTCGAAGGGGCACACATAGGGCCTGTCTCCGGTATGGATTCGCACATGTGTGCGCAAATTGAAGTCCAGTGAAAAGCGCTTCCCGCAGCCTTCGAACGTGCACTGTCGAGGAAAGACCAGAGAGAAGCCACTCAGCGACTGACCGGCGGCGGGCGAGGGGCTGGCCGCGGCGGCGGCGGGCGGCCCACTTCTCCGCCTGGTGCTTTTCCTGCCCGCCCCGAGGACGGTTCCTAGCTGCGTCTGGCATTAGTGGGCGGGGAGCTCTAGCTCTGCAGAACCGCCCCCGAGACCCACGGTGAGCCCTCCGAAGCCGTGTGCACACAACGTGAGAGCAGCACTTGGCAGAAGAGCAAGAATCTCCCTAAATATCACGTTACGGTCCCGGTACTTGTACGTTTCGAATAAAATGCAAATCAATCGGAAGGTTTCTAGTGCCAAGTATCGAAAAAACCCCACCGGATTTACTAGCTCACTTGTTCATGGGTTCCCAAAACGAGACAAAATATCAACAACTACACTTACCCTCAGATGAAAAATTTTAGGAGTTCCCTGCCAACAGTAATTCGATACAGCACTAACTATGAAAACTAAATTGCTTCGATCCCAGTGAGCGCCCCAGAAATTAGCTTTAGGCTGCTCCTGAGCAAGGCCGTGCGCCTCCCGACGCGAAGTGCACTCCGTAAGGCCCTCGCTACACCCTGTCTCCGTGTCTCAGACCACACACGGGTCCGAGCAACTCGTCTGGACAGCACTGCCGGCTCTCACTGCAAGCGCTAGGACCCGGCCTCTCTGGCTGTGACTCTCCAGTGTCGTCGCTGCCTGCCTTCATGTGCAGGTAGTGTGGGGGGACAAGGGACTGGCTCTACCTGAAAGGGCTTCTCTCCAGTATGAACCAGTTGGTGCCGTTTTAGTTTTGAGCTCTCAACGAAAGCTTTGCCGCATTCTGCACAGACGTGGACTCGGGGGCCGTGGGTGTGCAGATGCTTTCTCATGGCGGAGTTGTCCCTGAACATCTTTGTGCAGCCCTTCGAACAGAGAGAGAAGCTTAGTGGTTCACACTGCAGACCGTGACAAAGGAGTTACCACTCAACAGCCTTCACTGACACATGAGAACAGAACGACCCCCAACCCCCACTTTAATTTTACTTAGTATTACAGCAGAAATATCAAATTACTTAAGACAAAAAACAGACAGCTGAAAAAGGCCTTATCGTTTAATGTAAACCCTTGTTTTACAGATGAGGAAACTGAGGCTTAGAGATGTCTTGAAGTAGACTTGCCCAAGGTCACACTACCAGCGCCGGGCCGGGGGTAGAACCCGACGCCCTGGCTTCCAGCTACACCACAGCTGCCTCGCCCAACTCCGTCCCCCAAATGAAGCAACAGAAGCACTGAGAAATAAATGGAGTTAAAATGACGGCAGTCCACCACTACCTTTGGTGGGCCCCGTATTCTGTGCGCAAGAATGGGCTGTCATTCTCCATCGCCTACTGTCCCCTCTTCTCTCTTTGCCTCTTTCCCCTTCTTGACAGAGAAAGAAGCAAGAGGGTCTCCAAGGAATGGCAACTACAGAAGAAATTTATTTTGTGAGACACTAGGAAAAGAAGCAGGCGAACTGATACGAGAGCAGGGTGGGGCGGCAGACGGGGTGTGGCGCTCTAGAGAAGCACGTCCTTCACAATTTCTTCTGCAGTTGTTGCCCAGTAATGGAGTGAATGGGGGAAATGATCAGACAGCACGACAGAAGGACAGCACGAGTCAACCACTGAACAGCTTCACAGGCAGAAGGGCGGGAAAAGCCCCAGTTTTTTCACCTTGACCCCTAGGCTGTGTTTCCATTTAGAAAATGGAATCTTTAAAAAATGTAGTTGGAAAAGAAGTACACAGAGAAGCTAGAGGTGGCAGGCGCTTTAGGCATAACTGTTTTCAAATGCTTACTTTTTGGCCCTAACAAACTTTTTACATTTCAAAATCTCCACATTAAGAGCATTAAAATAAAACAAAGAACTTGTGAACGCACAGTCCAGCAGAGGTCATGCTCTGAAACTAAATGTATCTTCTCCAACGGTTCATTTAAAAAAATTCTGCTCCATTCCAAAATCCCCACCTTTTGTTTTTCTGCACCCGAGGGATACTTTATATTCCTGTTAGTTTTAGATCCAACGAAGTCTGAAATAGACTCAACCAAATACCTCAAAGTACTTTTTAGGCCACGTTTTAGTTTAAAGACTAATCACATTTGAAAACAATTATGCACCTCTCTAGTAACACACAATTAACAGGGTAAATTAAGAAAATTGTGAAGGAAATAATGAAGTTGTATTAGGCTTACTTTTAGTAACATCCAAAATCATCTCCAAATTTCCATAATGAGCCTATGGTCCCATAAAGGTCCATGAGTGAGATATAACCCAGTGTCTTAAGATTGACTTGTTAATGATCCAAAAAGAAGAAATAAAGTCCTAACATAGTATATTTGATATGTAGGAATAATATAAACATTGGTGTCCTACAGTAACCCCATTTAATAGTATTTAAATTTAAGTGGCATTTACTGAACACAACTTACACCACAAAATATAGTCTATTGAATTTAGAAACCAAAGATTAGTTCCTCACTGAATCTCAGATATGAAGAGAAAATTAAAGTGCAAATTTCTTATAATCTGTCTAAAACTTCATTAACAGTCTAATGAACACTTTCCCCCTAGCATTACTTACTTTATGAGGGCAAGCTATTGTTCTTGGAGCATCATCTTCTTTAATTTTTCTTGGCTTCATTCTTACCAAAAGAAAAAAAAAAAGAAAAAAAAGAGAGAGAGAGAGATTTGTAGGAGTGGGTAGACTCAACTGGCATCAATCATATAGTCCCTAAAATGTTTTCCTTACAGGTATAAAAACTAAGATTACAATATGCTTCCACGAAGGGGAAGGCACGAGACAACTCACATTCTCCGAGTCCCTATGACTGCGACATACTCTTCCCACTTTCCAGATAGGAATGTTGATGCTCAGAAAGGTTGAGATGCTGCCTATGGTCGCACAGCTAATAAGCTGGTGGTGCAGCTTAGGACGGCACTGTGGTCTGTGTGATTCAAACATCTGCTCTTTCTTCCAAACGCTTAAAAAAATATAAAAGATCAACAGCCCAGAAAACCACACAGGACTCTCCTGGTGGGAGAAAAGCGAAGTGTCCGAAAGCAGTTGCTGTGATCGTAAAGGCGCCTTAGAAAAAGGGAGCAGTGGATACTGGAGGGTCTTAAAAATGCACTTCCCAATACAACTGCTTTAAAAAAAGGGGGGATCCGTTTCATACTGACAGATTTTTTTCTTAAAGGGTACAGAATAGTTCTTTTAAACAGAATTTGGACAGGTGGGAACACCCCACATTCTCCATACTGTCCCCGCCCCCTAGCACGTTATTAGTTTTTCAAAAAATCAGAACGTTTCTTTTAGAGGACACAGCCTTCTGGCCCTGCTTTGGGGTCCAGATCACGCAGGCAGCCAGAGTCCTGTGTGGGATTCGTACCCAGAGAGCTGGCTCACTGTGTGACTTACCTCCCTGCTATCTCCACTGAACCCACATTTGGTCCCTTGTCAAAACTTTCTCTCCAAATTCTCCCTACAGATCTGTGTGTGGTAGAGGGGTGAGAAATTAAGAGTTCCTGGAAAAAAGATTTAAACTTCCGAAACAGATGTTCTCACAGTCCCTAGAGCTTTGCCACCTCACACTCCTACATCAGGACGCATACTTAATAAACGACTAAGTCAATGATTCCTTAAAAGAGCTAATTTACCACCACCTTTTACTACAAAAGATTTCCGCTACCATCTTTAAGTTATTAGCAAAAGCCTTAAGATTACTCTTCTCCACCCTTGCTCCGGGAAAGAATTACCTGGTGCTTCCTACTGTCTAAAACCTGGAACTCAGGACTCACCTAGTTAAACGTTCCCCACCCTGGGAGGAGCACAGGTGAAACAACTCATCTGGCAGCTATAACTTATCTCTAAGGAGTTTGCTCAAGACTGCATAAATTTCCTATTTTAAAGTCTGTGATGACATTTTCAGTCTGCAACCCTTCCCCCACGACAACCCTGCCGGGGCTCGGTCTTTCTCGGTCTTTCTCGTGCTTGGAGGCTCACATCAATTAGCAAACATTTTCTAAGTGCCTGCTGCATACGGGGCAGGGGGGTGCGGGGGGGGGCGAGGTCTGAACTAGCCTGTGTTATCTCAGATAGCACTAAATCCCCGAGTGTGGGTCTGAGTGCACAAAACCAGGTAGGACGAAAATTTGGTGTCACTGCGCCACCTGGGGGTTGTAGCAGTTTGAAAAACTATAGTGAGTCACACGAAAGGGTTATACTCCAGTCAAATGTTAATAGAAGCACATGTTAAGAACCAAGAGTCAGTCTCCCCATCAAGAACGTTTACCCACTGATGAGCCCCCTGCCATGCTGTGGGACTGTGAGCTGGCGCAGGACCACGTGCCTTGGCCCGGAGGATGGTACTCACCCATGAGGGCGGCTCTACTGCATTCTCAACCAGCAGACTCCTAAAGCACGCCCACAGGGTTGACAAATACGCATACAGACAGACAATTTTTTCCCCTGTTTCACCTGTCCTGGGGTTTGAATATGGAGTCAATGGCAGTGAGGTGCCTGTGCCAGTAGGACAGGTGTGGCTCAGTTGGGTTCCCACATCCCATACATTTTCTTAGATTTATTCCTAGGAACTTAATTTTTTTTAAATGTGTGTTTTTTTAATCATCAAAAAATTCAAACATACACAACGAGTAAGTCCCGTGTAACATTTACACAACTCTTGATTTTTAAAAAATATTAAGTGGTATTTTTTCTTAAATGTCATTTTCAAAATGTGTGCAAGCACTTAGCAACATAATTAATTTCAGAATGAGAGCTTAAAATGCATTTGTACCAACACCCTTGGACTCAAAGAGGAAGTGAACGGTATTTAACTGCAGCCACTGGTAAGCTCCTGAGCAAATCAACCTACGCTGTTGGTACCTTTTACATTTTATTCTAATGCAAATACTGGGAGAAGGTCATTTCCCAAAGAAGCATACTTGAAAGATTTTTGTTTGTGAATAAAGACTAAAATCTTCATGGAACCAATTGATATATAACTCACAAAGTAAAAAATATATATATATGTATATATATCTAAATCCTAAGAAAAGGAATTTTAAGAAAGACTAAAATCATACACTACTATTTAGTATATCTTCTTGACCTGTCCACACTTGTTAGACGAAACCAAGACTCGCGTTTTCATTGACTGTGCTGCTTTACAAGGATCTTTAAACCGGAGACGACAATGACACAGCGTAGGCATTATGAATGAGACGGGATGGGATGTGTGATTTGATGCTGACTTCTACTAGCTGCAGACCTTGAGCAAATCACTTAACTTCTCAGCCTCAGTTTCTTACTCTGTAAAAAGGTGCAAGGCTACCTGCATTAATTAGCGCTGTGAAGCTTAAAAGAGATGAAGCACAGTAAGCTCTCGGGGAACGACAGCTATTATTATCACCAGCTATGTGTTAAATGGGCCTCGCTGACAATGAATCAATTCTTAAAAAAAAAGAAAAAAAAAAAAAGCCACTTGTACGTAACAATCCAGAAGGTTCTGGTGCTCCGAACCATCCTTTTCAACTAAAAGAGTGCGAGACTAGAGGAAGAACGGCACCGGTAAAGCAGAAAGGCCTCCTCCGCGTGTCAGGAATCATACGGAGGAGCCACGGACCCACCCAATGAGAGAAGTTTCTTGTTCAATTAAAAATGGAGAATATGCTCCCTATGACACGACTGCTGGTTTTACACTATCTCCCTCTGTGCCTGTAAAAGGAACACCACCGTCAGGTTGGACTCCAGGGCCAGAAACTGCAGGAAATTTCCTAGCAGTTTTCAGCGGGGCATTGCATAAACCAAAGGTTCCGGCCAGCTTAATCCGCAAACGTCCCAGAAGCCGAGATGAAACCTTTTCGAAGCAGTGATTCTTGTATGAAAATTAGGCTTTCCCTGCAAAACAAGCTTAGCTGACTTCAGACTGGAACCATCGACTGTGACCCACGCTGACGGGACGGAAGTTCCTGTGTAACACGGCTACCACGCAAGGGCAGCGCCGCTGCCCTGGACAGATGAGGCAGCCTGTTAAATGCACCGGCTCTTAAGTAAAGCGCGGACTCATGTGACGACGCGGAGTTCTGAAGTGCCCTCAGGTCCACGAGCACACTTCATCTTCACGTTCATCTTCTGGTTAAAGTCTCAGGGGCATGGTGAACAACCTTGGGACTGACCTAAGCTCTCTTTATTCTCATCTTTCTGGACCGACAGCTTCCAGAAGGCTAACCTTAGTTAATGAAAAATGCACAGAGCTTGTCGATTTCACCAGGAAATAGAATTGGTCAGGTCCCACCCACTGTCTACTTTTTGAAGTATTTACTAAAAAGACATTTCAGGAAAGAACAGCCACCCATACATAGTCCTACCTCTTAAAAACCACGACTTTCAAATGAAAAGTCATTATTTCGCACAGTTGTACACTCATGTGTAACTGATTTACTGAGCAGTCTAGGCCAGCGGTCCCCAACACTTGTGGCACCAGGGACCGGTGCTCCTATGAGAATCTAATGCCTGGGATCTGAGGTGGCGCTGAGGTAGTGATGCCAGCCCTGGGGAGGGGCCGCGAATACAGACAAAGCTTCGCTTGCTTGCCGGCCACTCCCTCCTGCTGTGTGGCTCAGTTCCCAACGGGTCATGGACCGGTACCGGTCCAGGCCCAGGGATTGGGGACTCCTGGTCTAGGGTCAGCATAGCAGCAGCCCAAAACGTTTTCTGAACTGGTCATTTTCAAGGCCAGTTCAGAAGCCCATCACCCCAGGACATGGGGAGAGTGAAAAGCAGCCAACAGCCGAGTCCCGGAGCGGAGGCCGCAGAGCAAGTTCTGTGGATCTCTGTAAGTGAAGAAGACGGGGTCTGGCCCCCGAGTTTGAAACGTGGTGCCTTCAGCTTTCAGAGTCCCAGTAACCAATCCTGGGGCCTCTGGGAACCCTACTCAGCTGTTATCACACACATTCTAAAACTTGGAGACCTAAGAAAATAGGGCAGCCCGGGCTCAAATCCTTCTCACCACCACCGTCCAATCGGAGAGATTTGCTTAGTTTCATGTGATTTTTTTCAAGATACTATGGAAAATACAGAGGAGAATGAGCTCAGCCCCTATACTTTCACTTTGCAAACACTGTCGAGATGAGCAAGATTTCATTCTATTCTGCATACAAAATAAAATCTTTGGCAGGTTGATCATAAAAGAAAATAAACACGCTGTATTCAGATGATTCTGTAAATACTACTTACTGTAGAATTTAACTGTGTGCCAGGATCACATTTTTTTTTTAAATTAAATTTATTAGGGTGACATTAATTAATAAAACTATATCAGGATCACATTTCTTGCTCTAGAAGTCCAATCTAGAACGTTCAGTACCCAGGAGAGAATTCTCCCAGAGTCAGGTCAAATGAGCTCTTTCTCTTTAAATACTGTTAAAAGTATGCCCCGTTTTTAGGCCATGGCCTTCCTAGTCCTACCTCCCCTTTTCTGAGAGTTTCTGATTCTCTTTGCTTTTGCAATCGACTTTTCTTGAAGAAATTCTGACAAAGCACTGACTTCCTATTCTAAACGGAGCATGTTTTCCAGCCTTCTACACAGCTGTCTTCTCGGTTTCTCTTCGCTGTGTTCTTTAGGGAGTCTTCCTGTTGATATTCGCCCTCATTTTACTGGAATATATCCTCAAGCGGCCTCCTCAGACAGGGTGCATGCAACATAAAACAAGTCCTACATGTCTGAAACTATCATTATTTTGCCCTGTATAGGATCGATAGGTTCACTGGATCAAGAATTCTACGTTTATAATAATTTCTCCTCAGAAATCTCAAAACACACCACTCCACTATCTTCTGATTACTGACTGCTGTTGAAGTCTCATTTAGCTCTAACGACCATTCTTGTGTAGGTGACCTAGCTTTTCTCTCTAGAAGTTCTTAGGTTCTTTATACTTAGTGTTCTGAAATTTCGTAAATGGTACCTTTGAAATACCTGGCACCTGGGACCCCAGTCTCTGTGGGCCCCTTCCCTCACGAGGAAAGTCTCAGGCAGCCCTGGTACAGAGGCGAGGCCACCTGGGAAACAAGCAGAGGCTTCTATTCCACAACAGCGACACGTGCTCCTGACTTTAGGGCTAAAACACCATGCATTTTCTGTTAGGAGGACTAGAAACAAGCTTTCAGATCAGCCTCCCTATTTTCCAGCACGAGGGGGAATGCCAAGGGTCACCAACACCTAATTCTGTCTACTGCTCACCACCCACAGGCGCCCTCTCTGCAAAGCCCTCGCCTCCTCCAGTGAAATCACTTCACTATATATAATTTAGAATCACAT
>NW_011889049.1:58836-75400 GCF_000151845.1 Pteropus vampyrus
CTGGGGCCTCTGGGAACCCTACTCAGCTGTTATCACACACATTCTAAAACTTGGAGACCTAAGAAAATAGGGCAGCCCGGGCTCAAATCCTTCTCACCACCACCGTCCAATCGGAGAGATTTGCTTAGTTTCACGTGATTTTTTTCAAGATACTATGGAAAATACAGAGGAGAATGAGCTCAGCCCCTATACTTTCACTTTGCAAACACTGTCAAGATGAGCAAGATTTCATTCTATTCTGCATACAAAATAAAATCTTTGGCAGGTTGATCATAAAAGAAAATAAACACGCTGTATTCAGATGATTCTGTAAATACTACTTACTGTAGAATTTAACTGTGTGCCAGGATCACATTTTTTTTTTTAAATTAAATTTATTAGGGTGACATTAATTAATAAAACTATATCAGGATCACATTTCTTGCTCTAGAAGTCCAATCTAGAACGTTCAGTACCCAGGAGAGAATTCTCCCAGAGTCAGGTCAAATGAGCTCTTTCTCTTTAAATACTGTTAAAAGTATGCCCCGTTTTTAGGCCATGGCCTTCCTAGTCCTACCTCCCCTTTTCTGAGAGTTTCTGATTCTCTTTGCTTTTGCAATCGACTTTTCTTGAAGAAATTCTGACAAAGCACTGACTTCCTATTCTAAACGGAGCATGTTTTCCAGCCTTCTACACAGCTGTCTTCTCGGTTTCTCTTCGCTGTGTTCTTTAGGGAGTCTTCCTGTTGATATTCGCCCTCATTTTACTGGAATATATCCTCAAGCGGCCTCCTCAGACAGGGTGCATGCAACATAAAACAAGTCCTACATGTCTGAAACTATCATTATTTTGCCCTGTATAGGATCGATAGGTTCACTGGATCAAGAATTCTACGTTTATAATAATTTCTCCTCAGAAATCTCAAAACACACCACTCCACTATCTTCTGATTACTGACTGCTGTTGAAGTCTCATTTAGCTCTAACGACCATTCTTGTGTAGGTGACCTAGCTTTTCTCTCTAGAAGTTCTTAGGTTCTTTATACTTAGTGTTCTGAAATTTCGTAAATGGTACCTTTGAAATACCTGGCACCTGGGACCCCAGTCTCTGTGGGCCCCTTCCCTCACGAGGAAAGTCTCAGGCAGCCCTGGTACAGAGGCGAGGCCACCTGGGAAACAAGCAGAGGCTTCTATTCCACAACAGCGACACGTGCTCCTGACTTTAGGGCTAAAACACCATGCATTTTCTGTTAGGAGGACTAGAAACAAGCTTTCAGATCAGCCTCCCTATTTTCCAGCACGAGGGGGAATGCCAAGGGTCACCAACACCTAATTCTGTCTACTGCTCACCACCCACAGGCGCCCTCTCTGCAAAGCCCTCGCCTCCTCCAGTGAAATCACTTCACTATATATAATTTAGAATCACATCCCTCCCTCAGCTGGCTTTTGTGATGCTGTACATACCTTCCCGAATGATCCTTCTGCTCCATCACTGGCCCCACTCACCCTTCGAATACAGGACTTTCCCAGGACCTTACAGGGTGGCCTCTTCCCTCCAAAACCTCCCCCCAACAAAGCTGACTTACCGAGCGCTGTCCTTCCTCAGATGACTGTATCCTAACTTACTTCCCCAAACCACCTCAAGCCCAGAATGGATCTGCATCTTAAACCAAACGCTGCCTACCCTGAAGCCCAAACCAGCACCCTCTCCCAATTTCCCTTCTCCTAAGGAGCAAAGCTTCTAATCAAGCTTTTCCACTGCCTCCTGTCATCTCCATCACATGCATTCTTTTACGGCACCCCAATTCCCAGGCAAACCTGTTTCCTGCTTCCTGAACATACGCTGGGTGTGTATACTGAATGTGTATGCTGCGCTCACGCCATTCCAGCACGCAGGCCCCACCACAGAACCCGCACCTATCTATCAAAACTCCACGCCCTTCAAGCCCCAACCAAATGGCTCCCTCTTCAAAGCCTTCCCTGATTCCTGTATACCATATCGCTATCCTGGGGATACAGCCAACCAGGTCCTAGCTAAATTCTGAGTACTGTAAGGAAGAAGTGACTAACTTTAAGAACATGTAACAATATGACTCTGGCATGGTATCTGGCTCAATCTGCCCCAAAACTCTAACCCCATTGATGACTACGGACCCCACAGATTCCACTTGTATTTGTATTTTGGGGCAGTTAATATTTGATGCACACACCTGTATTTAAAACATTACTGGCAACAAAAGCTGGAACACAGTGTCGTTAAAGAAAGGATTAAGCCTCACCTTCTTTTGTTAAGCCATGATAAATTAGAATTAAATTAATGTGCATGTTCTCTACAAATGCAATTTATCTGGAGTGGAGACCAGGGCTCAAACCCCTTTATTAAAGATACTGGGCCACTTGGGGTCTCCTGCTATCTCCTACTCCGCTCTGCTCTCAAGAGACAGAAAAAAGGTGCCCCACTCTGTTCTCAGCCAATGTAAGACACAAAGATTTCTTTCTTCGTGATTCTGCCTTCACCTAAATTGTCTGGGTGGTTCCGGGACTCACTCAACCTCAGGTGGGAAAGGAGAAGGCCCTCTGGCTCCAGAATTTATTCGTTCATTTTATTTAAAAGTTTACATCTTCGTGGGGTTTCTCATGTCCCCGTAAAAATGGCCCAACAAATACTGGAAAAAAAAAAAGTTTTTAAAAAGGGTCAGAGGCTTCTGTAGGAAGCCAGCCCGATTCGGGCTAAACACACACCCAATGGGTTTTGATCTTCCTGACTGCTCACCTTGGGGTCCCAGCCCTTAATATTTGCTCTCTTCCTGTTGTATCAGCTTAAATTAACAAAACACTGGGAGTGTAACTGATGACACGCTAAAATCTGAACGATGAAATCCGCTCCAGCGGTCAGCGGTACAGAGCTGGTACAGACCTATGTCTCCTGCAGCTCCGTCCAGGACAATGCACTCAACCGGAAACTACACGAGCAGGCCAGCAGGCACAGTCAGGAGCGCCAACACCCAGCAAGCTATATGCAATTTTATTTATCCACAAGCAATGCCATTTATGGAATTAAGAGAGTATTTACTTCATCTGATTATAAGGATCTAAATGGTGCCAACTCACATTAGCAGCCTAGCTATTATGAAAAAGAAAACGGACTGCTTTTGTTTTCAGAAGTCCCCCTAGAGCAAGAACAGAAACCGCCATTATAACTTGGGCACCAAATATGGGTGGCAACACTCAAATACTTCCTGTGATTAGAAGAAAGTCCTTATAACTTACCTAGCAAATTCTGCCAGTTGTTTGGGATCTGAGAGGTCAATGCCAGGTATCCCTCCAGGAGGAAGTTTCTTTCCTGTCATGTACTCTGAATAATCGGGGGGTGAGTTCTCTCCAATGATCTGTTCTTCAACCACCGTCTCATGGTCAATATCTTTTTTTTCATCTGAAACACATCATAAGATTAACTTAGCTAAGTAAAAATATCATGTAGGCAAACGTTTTAAAAATCTATAAAAAATGTTTTCATTAGCAGCTTCTTAAATGGGCGATTTATAGCCGCTACCTCAATTTCTTAAGCGCCCAGTCTTTCTCCTCTCTCTCTTGAAATCCTGTTTCTGCTTGAAGGGCACCTAAGTCTTGGGTGCCAGATCCAAACGGACCTTTCCAAGAGGGTCCCTTCCTGGCCAACCAAACAGCGCATCATCACAGTCCTCGGCACTTACTCTCCTGGTTCTGGGCCGCTCCTCTACTGGCTTATTTTCAGCTTCCTTGCTTCTACCATTGCTCAGAGCTCTGTTTTCTGTCTACCACACACGTTTCCTGTCAACCACCAACTCTGCAGCGCTGACTCAAATCAGATTTTATAGCCTTCGCCTCTTAGGTAGCCTCCTGCCTACCTCTCCCGCCTCCTCATCCCGCAGTCTTTGCTCCGGTTGTACTGGCCTTTTAGTTCACTGCGGTCCACGGCCCTCACGCCATTCTCGGCGACCACCGTTTGTAATTACAGCTGTGCGACTTGTCGGCCTCTCCCACGAGATTGTAAGCTCCATGAGGACATGGATGCTAATCAGCCTCGATCCCTATGTACCCCCAGAGCCTTGTTCAAAGTCTGCATGTGGTTGGCCCTCAAAATACTGTTCTAAGAATGTAGGACATCACCAACTCACGTCTTACTATCATCTCAAATCCAACAGGTTAAAAAAAAAGGAGTACTGACCCCCATAATTAATCTCAGATATCCCACACACCGAATCCTATCGATCGTTTTTAAAAGCTCTTCTCTCCCTTTGTTCCACTGCCATCGACTATGTTTTGTCATCTCAAACTCAAATGATAGTGGGAATTTCTTAACTGATCTTCAACCCTGCAGCCTCTGCTCTAGGGATGCTAAAAGATAAACAGATACAGAGAACACGGCTGATATAATTTCACCTGTGGCACGAAGCCTTCAACAGATATAAATTACTTCACCTGGCATTCAGGTCCTCTGCCATCTGGCTCCGTCTTAACACACCTAGTCTTGCCTTCTATTTCCTCTTTGCATGTGCCCTCATATCCCAACCAGCCTGTTTTTCTCACAGCTTAATCCACAAGTGCCCGGCAGGAGACATTCAGTAAGTGTCCATCCCCCGCTTTGCTCTATTACCTCTAATTCAGTTACTGACCCTCCAGAGCCACTCGAACTCTCTAAGGACCCGTTGATTCTATCACTCTAGCCTCAGATTCTTACCTTTTCTTTGAACTCCCTAAAGTATTTCTTGACAGTAACACTGACGAACTCTGAACTCTAAATAAAGCCGTTTTGAATTTTTGTTGGCCTTGCTTCTTAAACCTGGAGTGGAGAGCCCCGAGGCCAATCCAGCTTTCTACTACTTTGGTGCCTAAAGCAGAAAATGTCAATGCTCACTGAAACTTTCCGTTTCTCCATCAAATGGTATCACAAAGAGCTGGAACTCAAGAACTTTCAGAACTGAAAACTGGCTTGTTGGACTCTAAATGTGCCATCGCCTTCCACCAGTATTAAAAAGCAGGACAAAAACCCAAACCACACCAAGTCCTGCAGTTAATGTCACTACCAAAAGCCTACACATAGCTGTTTAGCACACTGCTCCACGAATCAGAGGCGGAGGACAAGACGAAGGTGGAGCGTGGGTTCATTTGATTCACGTTCAATCACTCCGCAGTGAAAAGTACAGAATACGAGTTTCAAACTTTAAATGCCTCTCTTCTCCCACCATTCTTCGTTTTAGGAAATATTATAAGTCATTACAAGGAAATCACAGAATACTAGCACTTGACATCTTACTGAATGTTTACATGTAGGCACTCTGAATCACTGCACACATCACCCTACAAAGTGAACATATGAGCAGCTTCATTATGGAGGAGAAAGCTGTGGCACAGAGAGGTTAAGTAACTTGCTCAGGGTTAATCAGTTATTAAGTGGCAAATGCAAACTCATAAAGTCCAACTCTGAGACCTGTGTGCTTAACTGTCAAGCTCAGCGGCCTCTTGTTTCAAACTATGAAGACCTACATGATATATCCCGGGTTAGCCATTTACAGATGAAGAATATCCATCAAGGCATGAAGGGGCCTAGGAAAAAAACAGCTGGGTGCATTAATGAGGAAGGGCAGGAAATGTGGTTACTGATCATAAACTACAAAGCTGAAACTGCCCTGTAACCAGATTCCTTAACTCCATTTCTTTTCTGAGGGCTGTGATCATTTCTTTACCTCCGATCTCTCCAATTAGGCATGACTGCTATTACACATCAACTCTCGAGTAACACAGAAGTATTTGGTGGGCAGGGAAACTATTTTCCGTCACTGACATTTTGCATTTCTAATATACGAATGATAGCAAGGCTGAGAAACACTGCTGCTCTGAGCAAGCTACCGAGGAGAGTATGTTTTAAGCAGGATGGGGCAGAAGGAAGGCGGACCTCCCGGCAGTAAGGAATCACAGGCCACATCATTCCTGGTACTCATGCAACACGTGACTGAGGGCCTCCTATGTGCCTGGCACTGTTCTAGGCACCAGGAACGATAGCCAGAAACAAAGCAAAGGCTCTGCCTTCAGTTCTGGAATCAAGGTGCCGGCCACTTCGTTTCTGATGAAGGCCCTCTTCCTGGTTTGTAGACAGATGCTTTCTTGCTGTATCTTCATACACATCATTTCTCATCACACTACCTGATCTCTCTGTCCTTCTAATAAGGGCACTAATCCCATTCACAAGGGCTCTACCCTCATAACCTAATCACCTCCCAGAGGCCCCACCTCCTAAAGCCATCATACTTGATAAGGGTTTAAGCATATGCCTTTTGGGGTGACACAAACAGAAGTCAAATGAATAAGTACTTAAGATTCAGTTATTAGTTTCAATATTCAAGATCAAGCACCTAGGGGATAGTAACTAAGATGATTAAGAGTTAGAATACAAAACATGTATGAAATAAGCCTAAAGTAGAAGCTGGCAAGATTTTACTCTCTGCAAATACAGCCAGGGGGTCAAACCCAGCCTGCCAACCCCCCACCCCATTTCTATTGTTTCCTTTTTACTTTCTTAATTTTGGTAAAACAGACATTAACACGGTATTTATTATTTTAACACTCTGTAAATGTGCAATTTAGTGGCACTGAGTACATTTACAACACTGTAGCTATCACCACTCTCTATACCCAAACTTCATCATCCCCAGCAGAAACTTGGCGCCCATTAAAGAATAACCCTTCCTTCCTCCCCTGCCAGGCTCTGGTAACTTCTTCTCTACTTTCTGTTTCTACGAATCTGTCTACTCTGGGTATCTTTTGAGAGTGGAATTACACAGTATTTGTCCTTCTGTGCCTGGCTTATTCCACTGAACATGTTTCCGAGGTCAAGCTGCACTGCAGCACACGTCAAAATTTCATTCCTTTTCATGGCTCAATAATATTCCTATATGGGTATACACCACGTTCATCTATTGATGGACACTCGGGTTGTTCCACCTTTTGCCTATATATCGTAAATAATGCGATGAATGATGGTGTGCACATGTGCCATCGATTTTTATAAATAAAGTTCTGGAACGGAGCCCCGCCCAATTGTTTGCCTGTCATCTGTGGCCGCTTTGCTGCTACAGTGACACATGGAGTTGATTGGCTGCAACAGAAACTGCAGGACCTACAAAACCTAAATTACTATCTAGCCCTTCCACAGAAAAGACATGCTGACCTTTGAACTATATGATGGGATTTCACTTAGGGAAAATGGAAAGTTTTCTATTTCAAACAAAGAACAATTCCTGACAATGAGATTACTAAATGACGGGATTCACCTATGAAAAGGACATTTGTCAGTAGGGATTTCGAACAGGTTAGATGCGAGTTTTGTTTTGGAGGAATGAGCACAGCTGGGTAATGAATCGGAAGGGTGGGGGGCAGAATTGTTTTCATTTCTTGAAGGATGGCCCTGTCATCAGTTGAGACAGAGAACAATGGGAGAGGAGACAACATGCAATAGAGGGTCTGGAACTCCACTTTGAGATATCTGTGTGACATCTAGTGGACAGACTTCGAGGAAGTACTTGAATACGCAAGTGTGGGGATAAAACGAAATCTAGGTTGGAGAGGAATATATGGGAATTGCTGGCATACAGACTACATTTAAAGCCACCAAAATACATATTATCTTATTGAAAAAATATAAACAAAGGGGAAAGGGCTCAGAACCAAAATCTGGGTAATTCCAATATTGAGAAAATGAGGAAGACCATGCAAAGGAGACTGAAGAGATATGTCCAGATGTCGGGAGAAAACTAGCTTTGTCTAATGAGACTTTTAGTTGGTGACACACCAAGGGAAAGTGGCCCACAGAGAAAGCAATCTGTACCGAGTACAGTCTATAAGTGCATGGTCTGTACATGATTTTAAAACCATAATAAAAATCATCCTGATTTCGATCACTAAACACCTGCACTTCTAAACAATGTTGGTGACACAATATTCTTGCTTAAAAATATCTTTTGTTGGTTTAGGTTCTAAATAATTGCTGTGGTTACCATACACTTTCTCAATATACATTTAAACTTCACATTATCACCATATGTTTCTTACTTATTCCTTAATAGTGTTATCACCTAATTTGCAGAACTCCTTGAAGACCAGTGCACAGAAATTCCAAACAGGGTCATTAACTATTCAATAACAAAATGCAAGAAAATAATCTATTTATATAGGAAAAAAATCACATTTTGAAGACTGCCAGTGAAATGCCAAAAGAAATCAAAGACAATGTTTGTCTCATTTCACCAAGAACTGAACACATATTAAAGCAATAGATCAAATAATGTCAATGTTTGTTATTATTCAGCCATTTTATTTAATTTTTGTAAAAGAAATATTTCAGAAGTTTTTGCCAAATAGAAATTCATGATGTTCTAAAAGAGAAATTAACATTTTCATTAATTTACAAACCATATACACGTAAGTTTCCCCTTTCATTCAAAAATATACATTAGTGAGAAGTACTGATTCATTTTTTACACCTTTATTAAAAATGCTTTATTGTTATACATGTCTGCGCTGGTATTATAGTCCTTTCATTTCATAATTACCATGGGAAGGGCTTTGCCGAATCGAGGGTAAGGCGCTAACGACCTACTCTGAATGGCGAACCCTACGCACGATACTGAGTCCTCCCGACTGGCTGTGGGGTCACAGCACCACACATCTAGGTAAAGCACATTCAGGAAGCAAAGTACCTAAATCTGCTTTAAAAACTGTGGCATTCGGTTGACCCTTGAACAACATGGGTTTGAACTGTGTGGGTCCACTTACACGCATTTTTTTTTTCAAAAATACCTGCTACTGTTTTTGATCAGAAGTTGGGAGTCTGCGGAGGGCCGACTGCATGCACTGATCTATGCCATTTTATACAGTAGACTCGAGTATCTGCGAATTTGGGTATCCACAGGGGTCCTGGAACCAGTCACCCCAGATTACTGAGAGACAATTATGTTTTGGGGGAGTCAAAAGTCACATGCAGATTTTCAACTGCACGAAGGGGAGCACCCCTAACCTCCACGTTGTTCAAGGGTCCGCTGTATACATACTCCTCTCTGGAGTGTTCCCAGTGGACTGTTAAATGTCTCTTCATCGTTTCAAGGGGGCAGGGTTAATCCGCAGGGCCAGTTTCACTGTAGTGGGTTGCTTTAACCAATGTAACTTACATTTATATTGTGATTACCAGAACATGACTGCGCAAAGCAGATTAAAACTAAATTTCACGATTCCTATCTGGAAAAAGCTGATTCAAGGGTAGGGTGGTAGGGGAAATTCTATTGAGAACTTCTAGTCAAAATTGTAGATGAGGTGATTCCAGTGCTCATCAACCTCTGGCCAAAATAATGACCCACAACAACCGAACCAAAGTCAAATGGCCTAAGATGGAAGGTCGGGGGAGGGGGCGGGAATATCTAGCCAACGCCATCCATAAATGGGGCATACACTTTGAATTATTTAAGCAGGACAATCAATTCATTCTCATTTTTAAAACATTCTCTATTTTTTGCATATGAAACTATTCAAAAGGTAGAAAAGGTACGTAAGCCCCTGTCCTAGCCCTCTCAGCTAGTCCGTTCCAATGTTACTAAAGCTATAATCACTCCCTGACTAATTTGAGAGGCAAAGCAAAGAGACTTAAAAGAATTTTCAGTCAAAAAGACATAATTAAGAAACTAAATGGAAAGGCTAGAAACACCCTCTACAGGTCCAGAGAAGAAGTTTAAAAAGTGGTGTCTCACCTGCCCTCCGTGCTCCAAGCAAACTGGTTTTGCGGAGCGATCCAATGTCTCTGATAAAAAGTAAGTGATAAATACACTTTCCCTTCTTGCCCGCCTCTCATGCCCCATCTAAGTCCCATTTGCTCTCCGAGCCATGATCAAGATCTTTCTCTTCCAAGAGACCTTTCGTTCTTGTCCCTGAGCCTTGCTTGGTTCCCTCACTTACTGAATAGAGAATGTCACCTACCTCAGGAGGCTAAGACAAGACAACACGTTAAATGCCAACCGTCGTGTCTGTGAAGTAGAGGAGTGCAAAACCCCTTTACTCTACCTTCCCCTCCCTCCTGGGCTTAAGGAGCGCAGTAGGTCCTATGCTGCACAGGTTTTTAAAAACGTTGAACATTTTATTAAGCTATAGTAACCATGTAAAGAACATAGAAAATTATGAATCACCTTCAGTTAAGTTACACTTTAAGCCTTTGGTGGCTTTAAGACACCACATAAAATTGGACACGATATCGGCTGGAATCTGTGCGTTACTACCACTCAGTGGTCCCCTGCAGATATAAAGCAGTTTATTTTAGAATTCAGTCCTAAGAAAAACTTAATTTTCCTTTTATCAGTTTTTCCCATCTTAGAATCAGTTAGCTGTAGTATAGTTTCCTTTTTTATCTTGATTGCTGGGAGGCTCATTAGGGTTGACCCTAATGCTTCCTTTCCCCCCATGATCCTGACTTTCTATTTTTGCCTATTTACTATTTATTTATTTACTTACAGTTGGCACAGTTTTGTTTCTCCACACCTTCCACCTTAAGGCCATTAACCTTGGCCGACCATTTGGGTGATTTTTGGCAAAAATGACAATACTTTCTCACCACTGCCATCACCCACACCTCCAATGAAACAGGGGAGAGCTAATGTTTGATATTCATTGCTAAGCAACGGGCAAAAAAACAAACAAACAAAAAAACCCCCAAAATCAGACATAGGTTGTTTCCACTTTTGCCCACTTTTTAATAGGCCTTAAGAAAGGATACTGTCATTTACTGCATACCTGTTTCATGCCAGCAACTGTCACATTTCTCAATTCAGACAAAAATCTTTAAAGATATTAACCCCATGTTTTTTGGTTGAAGAAGTCAAGCCTCAGAAATGCCAAGTAACACACCTAAAGAAGGGCAGTAAGTCACAGATGCACGATTTGAATCTAGTACTGACCCTTAAGTCCATGCCTTTTTTAAAAAGAAAAGACTCCTCCACTCTCTCCTGCCCTTAACGCTTCTGGTGATCTATGATATCTTGGCCTGCAGGCCACGCCCCTGCCTTGTGGCACAACTCCCACACATGCAGGCCGCCAGCTACTTGCTGAGAACCTTCTTTGTGCCTTAGTTGTCAGCCTGAGGCTGCAGGGTTACATCCCAGGACTTACACTCTAGAGGAAAAAGATTAGCAGCAAGTAAAAAAAAAAAAAAATCAAAAAACATTTTCAAACAGTGCTACAAAGAAAATACAAGTTATGAGACAGAGTGGTAATGTGTGTGCGCATGCGCACCCCTGGGCACACTAATCTGAACGAACAGAGACCTCTCGGAGCTGGGACTTGAAAGACAAGGCAGCAACTGAGAAGGTGAACACCTGGAGTCAGGGCGCTGGAAGCAGAGGTAAGACCAAGTACTAAGAAGCAAGTTCAAGGACTGAAAGAAAGCCAGGGTGGGTGGGAGCATAATGGGAGCAGAGGAAGAAGGGAGGAAGGACATCGGAAAGAAAAGCAGGGGCCAAATCTTGAGTGGCCTTGTAGGTTCTGACGAGGAGTTTGGTTTTTACTGACTATAATGTCTGTGGACTGTGCGGTGTTAAAATATACAAAAGTTTACCATTTAAACCATTTTTAAGTCTACAGTTCAGTGGCATTAAGTATATTCACATTGTTGTATTTGAGGGGTTTTTAAGGCGGGCAATGAAGTCATTTACTTTCAAAGTTTTACATAATTCAGAAAGGAATATATCATGTGTGAAATCCAGGTCTGTATTTAGTCCTTGTTAGAAATCTAAAAAACTCATTTCATACAGAAACCATCTGTATTACTATAAATTGTTAAGTTATCAACAAATTAAGAAATTAAAATACAATTATCAGTTTGGAGTACTGGCAGCGGCCTCTCCCCCTCAAATTTTCTGAGTGCTTAGAAGAAAGCCAGAAGACATAAGGGAAAAGTAAAGAGGGATGAGTTGAAAATGCAAAAAGACACACTTCAGGTTATTTTCAAGAGTGTGATGCTGTGAGATACTAGAAACTCTACTTGAAGTCTGTGACTCTCCAAGGGAAAAGGTCCACACGTCAATAGAACAGCTTCCAGCACACTTCTTAGTCCATGTGAGGGGAATAATTTACACAAGAAAAGAGAGTCCAGCACAACTACTTAAGCAACACTATTTTAACGTTTAATTGTATCTGAAACCACTGTGTAAGACTAAAGTAACTGGATGGTTAAGAATTTTACTCAAGAGAGCTCCTACCATTCGTCTGGTCATGTTAAAATGATATTGCTTTGTTTTTACCTGGTCACATTAAAATTTAATTGCTTTGCTTTTAAGAAGTTGAGTATATCGTTTCCTATTGTCATGTAAGAATTCAGAAAAAGAGTAGGACTTTTTTGCTATAAAGGAACTGAAAAGGCTTTTAGGGATCCCACTACTCCAACAAGTCATTTTACAAAGATCTCAAAGTCAGAAGTTAAGATATGCCAAGGTCAGATACTTTGGTCAGTGTCCTCTAAAGAGGAAATGTGATGCTGTTACTGATTTGATTCCCAGAAACCACCGGGCTTGCTGTTATTGATAATTAATCACAAACTTAAATAGAATGGGCCTTCTAAACACAAGGTACTTAGGACTAGGAAATGGTTCCTTTCCTGTACTGTAATTAAACTCCACCACAGAGGAAGGTGTGAACTTTTATACAATAGAGTCAACTAACTTCCAAGACCTCCCCATATAGTCTTAATATTTTGTTAACAATAATGAAATTCATGCGTTTTCCAACATCTCAGTAACGTTTAAGATGCCAAATTTTAAAATACAAAGTTTGAGAGTGTATCCAATAATACTATACAACACAACTCACTGGTAAATATCCAGATTTAAACATTTTTAAAATTTTCACTTTCGCGTACTCTTTCGAAAAGTATTAAGAGCGAGAGTTTATAAAATGGTCACAGGGAAGAGCAGACAAGGAGTTAAAAGAATGCAGACCCTAAGAAGTTATTCTAATCATTGTTTTTGCTGATAACCTGTTATGGGCCCTAAATTTCCCAGCCTTAAAACCAACTGACCTTTCTCAGCAGCCTTCAAATACAAAACAAATAGAAAGGCCTTTTGTAAATATCCACCCAGGAATCTGGCATACTTTGAAAAAATTATTTTATTTATTCTCTTCCAAAAGCCTAAAATGCTAGTAGGTAGGTCAGGAGCCCTGACCTTTTCCTGATACGGATTTTTCTTTTCCCACTAGGGAAAGTCGGCTCTTGGTGGTGGGAGGGAAAAGAAAAAGGTCAATCACCTGGAGTGGAGAGTCTCACCGCAGAGGTTTATCAGTAAGCCAGGTCTCCAGAGCTAACAGGGGGGGAGAATCAGGATCTAGGCCACAGGCTGCCAGCGGGGGTCACGGGGTTGCTGGGATTACTTTTGAGGGCTTCTATGAGTTGGCTCCATGAGTATATGTTTATGGCATCCCTACTTAGTGATAAAAAGCACGGTAAAAAAGGAGATGGAAGAAAATTCATAAGAAATGGCAAATGGTCAGGATCAGTAATTTTTGGCATAACCTGAACTTTCTAAATAAATATATAACACTGAGAAAAAATTACTTTTCGACTTTCAATTTACTGATTAAAATATCCAGCACAAAGCATTTCTATATTTGGTCTAACAGAAGATAATTAAAATATCAAGAGCCTTGAGTGAAGACCACAATTTCTAAACACCTGAAACCTCAAGATTTTAAAGCCTCCTTAGGTTTTTCTCAAAACTAAATGTTTTAAGTAAATACTCAGCTTTTTTCATTAGTTTCCCTACTCGACTCAATGATTAAGTGGTTTAGTTTATAAGATCTGTAAAACAGATGTCATTCCTATACAGTAATGATGATTATCTAGGGAAAAACTAGAATACTGCACCCTAAATCTGGCAATATTGAAATATTAATTATATGCCATGAAAAAATAATATGGGCCTTGAAGCAGTGGATTAAGAATATTCAAAACAAAGTTGAACTGCGATTAAATTATTGAAACATGTTCAGCCTTAACTAAGCCTTAATTCTCTTATCTGAAAAATAAGGTCCTGCTATATTATCTATACAATGGAATATTATTCAGCCATAAAAAAAAATGAATTACATGTATGAACCTTGAAGAGGAACTAAGACAGACACAAAAAGGCCATGTATTGTATGATTCCATTTAAATGAAATGTCCAGAATAGGCAAATCCTGAGGAACAACATAGATTCGTGGCTGCCAGAAGCTGGAGGAGAGGGAAATGGGGAGTGACTGCTAACAGGTACCGGGTCTCTCTCTGGGGTGATGAAAATGTTCTGGAACTAGACAGTGGTGGGAGTTGCACAACTCAGTGAATAGAGTAGAAACTATATTAAATTATGCGCATGAAATTATACTAATCTTTTAAAAAAGAAAAAAGCAGACCCCTAAGGATTTTAGACTTTTTCAGATCTAAAACTACCCTACTGTAGATCTACTAGATTCCCTTGCGGCTGTTCCATTCAAAGACACCAACCATACAGATCACTGTTACTCTGTGGGGAATTAAAGGAAGACGGCCTACTAACAAGCAGAAGAAATCCAGAAAATCCAAATATTTGGTTTCAACATACTAGACTCCCACTCAATTTTTGTTTAAACCAAGAGGTACTAATAAGTAACTAAGGCCCTGAAATCATGACCCTTATATGTATATTTTTATAAAGACTTCAGGTAACAAAGCTTGGGCTTAGGCAAAAATGCCACCTCAAAGCTCACTGATATCTAAGGACTGTTTTAGTGAAACTACAGTGTAGCTAAAACTCTCATGCCTGGATCAGATGAGATCGAGCATGTGAAAGCAGTGAGCACACTGCCGACCAGTCAACACATACACATATAAAAATTTAGCTTAACAATTAACGTGCTTTGATTTCTTCACCTATTATCAATTATCTCCTTATTTCAGTTCTGAAGATGAAACCACAGTGTATTCAGAATTTGAACTTGGGACACGTATAGTTAATCACAAACTATTTAGCTTCTCTTTGGTAATAATTCCAAACCACACAGAGAAGGAAGAGGAATAGTTTACCACAAAACATGTTTCAGGAAACAGGCCATATTATGTTATGTTCATCAAATATTTATAACCACTTTTAAACACAGAGTACTCTGCAACACGCCAGACAACTAACTCTATAAAAAAAAATGAACATTAAAATAAGCCCAAATGGTGTAACCGGGTAATCAGCCACTTGTGCAGGGGAAGTAATGAATTTTAAGTGCTGACTTAATCGTAAATTCATTCCCATTGGTCAAGCCCCTCAGACCTTCCCTCTTGACTGTCTGACTCGATGTGTATCATTTCACCAAGAAAAGCTTCCTTACTTAATTTTCAGAGTGTGGAAAAGTGGGTTAGTAATTTGGAAAGACCAAAAGGCACATCACTATAAAACCAATATGACCATACCATGAGAAAAAGTAAATTAATTTTATGTGATTAATGTCTCCTTACATAAATACCTAATTTCAAATGTTATCCTGAATTCAGCAAACTTATCATACCCACCCCCATTCCATTCCTATTAATGGAAAAATATGGCTATTCATCCCAACACAATCAGTGGGCAATTATCCTGAGCTACCAAAACACACAAGAGATACCTTTTGATAATCATTAAGTCCTAAAATAGACGAGTTTCATTTAAACATACAGCCGCTGCTAAACTTGAACTACTAATAGTTCAAGGCACTCTGAAATGCAGAACAGCGTCTGTTAGCACTTGCTATTAGATTTTGGCAGCAGCTCCGACCCCGTTGCTCCGTCCTCTGAATCATAGATCCATCCTGCTTCAGTTATCTCAACTTGAAAAGTCCGACCTTTTCACCTTCTATTTCATTCGTTCCTCTGAATTCTAACAACCCTTTAATAACAAAGGTCACCACATTTCGTGACTCCATCCAACGCCAAGAATTTACGAAATGTAATTATGAATAAAGGGTCCTACAAGTTAAATTTAGTATTAGGCTTAGCCATCACAGGTACTAGGTAAACTAGCCATGTCAGGATAATTCTCAATCTACTTAATCACTCCAGCAATTTAACTAGGTAGCATGTCGGTAAGTAGGCTACCCACATGAAAAAAACCAGCCTTTCAATAGTTATACAGGACTAAAGATTTACACATGCCCCAGATATTTTTTCCGGCCTTCGTTCAAAGGAGCGTTAAAATAACGAAAGATTAAAAAAAAAAAAAAAACGCTTTCTAGAATCTTTTCACGGGGAAAATAGGATAGCTTTCTACCAAGTAAAAAAGCATGCAGACTTAAAGCACTCGATTTTATTAAGTTGGTGTGGCTAATCAACCTATTTGAAAGGAACCAAAGGCTTAAAAGAACTTCCGAAAACGTAAACGACTAATAATTATCTTCGAAAACTCGCGGATCCTCCCCCTACGTGCGGCGGGGGAGCGCAGGCGAGGCCCTAGCCCGCAGCGCGGTGACAGGCCGCCGACGCCGAGCCCGCACACGCCAGCCCTACGTGCCGCCCAAGTCCCGCCCCGCCGAGGCAA
>NW_011889049.1:76870-94561 GCF_000151845.1 Pteropus vampyrus
CGCCTCGCCGCGCGTCGGCCGCCCGCTCTGGCCGCGCCTCCTCCCGCCCTCCGGGCCGGCGCTCCGCTTCCCCCTTCCTCTTGCGCCTCCGCCTCCTTCCACACAAATACCAACTCCTCACCCCGATCCCAGATCTCGCCGCCGCCGCCACACTCCGCTCGGGCTCGGCCTCGCGAGACTTCCGCGCTGGCCTCGGCCCGCCCCGCCTCGCTCTCACTCGCCCGCTTGCTCTCTCGCTCCTCCTCCTCTGCCAATCGATCTGCCCGTTCGCGGCCGCGGCCCCGCCCACTCCCGAGGCTCCACCTGGATTGGGGCCGAAGGGACGGCCCCCGCGCGCGCTGGCTGGTCCGCGGCGCGTGACGTCAGCGCGCCGCCGCCGCCGCCGCTAGTTGCGCGGCTCTCGTGCTCCGCGGTGCAACAGCAGCAAAAGCCGTCGCCCCAAGCCCGTGCCGCACTCGGGAGCGGGGCGTCGCCGCTGCAGCCGTCACCTCAGGAGCTGGTGAGCGGTGCACGCGGCCCCAAGCGCCGCGAGGGACGGAGGGCGGGCGGGCCGAGCGCGGGGTTGGAGTCCGCGCGGGGCGGCGGTCGGCGCGCGCGGGGCGGCCGCGGCGCCCCAATAAAGTCTGTTTTGACGATAAACGCCTGAGACTCCTTTTTCGCGTCGGACGGCGTGTGCTTTTGGCGCCTGGTTTCGGGCGGGCGATGCTGTTGGGGTCAGTAAGGAAAGCCAGGCGAACAAAGGCGGGCGGGCGGGCAGCAGCAGAAGAAAATGTCCGCCAGCGGTCGCGGTCCCGCTTCGCCCCGCTGGGCCCGGGGGCCGAGCGCAGTTTGGCCGCGCGGGGCGGGTGGGCGGAAGCGGCGCGCGGAGCCCCCAGGTCCACCGTTGGGAAGATGTCCGTTATCCTTTTGTGACCCGCGGAAACCTGAGGTGGAGCCGTTGGGTGCCTGCTTCCCGGTAGATCTTGGAACTCAGGATCCCGGCCGCTCGTCGTGTATCGGCTCTTCATGGCTTCCTAACATTTCCTTCAGAGCCTCCCTTTCTTCTCTGTCCAACGAGTCATTGTTTCCCTTGACCACTATCTTCACCTATTTTTCCCTTTCATAGATGCTCCTCCTTATACCCACCGGGCTTTGCATTTGTCCCTTCGATGAAAATTACAGTTTTCCCGCCCTGTTCTTCTTCATACCTGCAACAGAGCCTAGATTTTTCCTGGCGCGAATTAGCGACTAGTTAGACGTTCCTGAACAGTTAGATATATTGCAGAGAACTGGTTTTGTCCCTATTAAAGCAATAGAAATAAAGATGTCCTGATTTTTAAGAAAGTGAGGAACAACTGAAAACTCGGGGAGCGTGCATCTTCGTTGTACTCTTTTGGCCAATTCAACGCCCGTGTGTTTCTTGAAGTGTGTGTTCTCCACGTTTACTCGTCTTTTGGGATAGTGTTCTTGCCATTGATGCCACTGATTATTCTGAATCGTGGTACATCAATCTCACATCTAACTTGTTAAAACAAGTGGGTGTCTTTGAGAACGTACTAGGGAAAAGTTTATGCATTCAGAAGTGACTCGATCAGTCTTAATTTAGTCTCTACTTTTTTCTAAATGGCATTGGACTTGATTTTTGAGAATATTAGTGTAAAGCGTGAAAAATAAGATCATTTTCTTTTTGAATCTTGAGTTTTAAAATCTGAGTAATTCCCCTTGGAGTTCTGCACCCACACAGTTTGGCAAAGTCATATCTGTTGAAATAAGTCATTTCTGGCTTTCATAGCTTATAAATTCTGCATAAATGTTTCACAAATGAAAACCAGTTGTGGGAGAATTTTTATGTGGCTTAATTTCATTTTCCCCACTCTCTAGTAATGATGGGAAAATGTCTTTGCGAGTCGTTGATACTTCCTTGTAGACACAAGGAAAATGGGGAAGTACCCAGTTAGCCTAGTTTCAAGTGGAGAAAGCTGAAAAGGGGTTTTTTAAACTGTCAAAAAGGGTGATAGGTGTGAGAAAGCACTGACATGCCCCAAATTGCTATGCTAGCACCCGCTCCATGAATAGCTTTTAAAACTCGCCCTAAAGCAGGTGACTGGTTAGGCAGACCTCAAGTTTTCTGTGGTGGGAAATATTCTTGTCTTCCACTCTGTAGCTGCGGAGTCTCTCATGACTAGCCCTGCAAAGACAGATAGTCTGCAGTATTGGCTCAGGCCTGCTTGCACTTGCTGCTAAAGGCAAAAATCCATGTAAAGGACAGGTTGAATTGCGTTTCAGAGCCATGGGTTTAAAAGGTGGGGTTCATTTCACTGCTTCTGTTTGGGCAGAATAAATTGGGCCAGTGGGCGTTCCCTCTGAACTTCTAGTCCTTTCGTTTTAGCAGCAAATGATTAACATTGCTTAATTAATCTGGTATTTCTCTTACACCAGTGTTTGGGTGTTTTTACCCTTCCAGCTTCCAAGGGCCGTGGCTGTGTCTGTTGACAGCTCAGTGCCTTGCACGTGGAATTATTGTTTGCTTTTTGGTTCATGAAAAAATGAAGTGGAAAGCGCTGACAGGAGTTCCATGTGATAGTGGTCGGCCTTTTCAAAGTCTCAAGTTCCAACTTTGTACAAAGCTTTCAGTCTACTGTAGAAATGAATAACAACTACCGAAGAAAGTAGGACACTGAAGAATCACAGGAGCTGTGCAGAGCTTTCTAGACTCTCCAAAAAGTCAGCTCATTAATGGCTGAGGAGACGTAGTGATAAATACATTGCAAGGAATGTGCGCTTTGGCCACCTGATCAGGCCAGCAGCAGGATGAGGATGAGGGCTGTTAGCCACAGCCCTCGCTGTCTCCCCACAGCCCTCGCTGTCTCTCCACACCCCTCATTTGCTAGTGATTCCTTTCCTGAAGCCTCCATTCAGGGCTCCAACTATGTTTTAAGAGCACGTGGTTTAGAAAAGGACACCTGTGGAGTTGGCGAAGGGTGGGAGAAGGTGGAGAAAGAATAAAGGATATGAGTTAAAAAGATGCCTGGTAGCTCTCTTTCCTTGCTTTTTTCAGAGAATCTTATTTAGTGACTTTGGGGAGGCTAACAAATCTACTTGTACTATTTCTATTTCTAGCAGGTTGGAAATGATTTCCAGCATTGAACTCATGCTAAATTATTTCTTTTACCACAAGCTAATTTAATTCAGTTGCCTCATGAAAGTGCCTTTTGGTTAGTTCTACTGTTTAGTTCTTTTGAAGTTACTTCAAGTAGCAGTCAGTGTTCTGCCTCAGTTACAGTATGGAGAATGTTCCAACTGGCAGGACCGGTCCAGTCTCTTCCAGGAAACCAGCTGAAAGCAGCTGCTCACAGTCAATTGCAAGGTAGTGAGGGGGCTGTGTGGCTAGAACTAGCGTTCCCTGCCTTTTGTTAGGCTGCAAAGCCTCTAAGTTTTTTGGGGGGGTAGAAGGTAGTACCCTCCCTGTTCTAATTCAAATCCATGCTGAGTTTCCAATAAAAATTTTAGAAAAATCAGGATGAAAATTCATGTGTATGCATCTAAATTAGTTGTGCCTAGTTTGTATTCGTACAAGTTAGATGACAAACTATAGGTGTGTACACGCTTTCTTAATCATTTAAACGATAGTTATTCTTCCTAGTTGTGGAATCTGAAATTCGAGCTACTAAAGGGAGACTTTCGCCCCCCAAATAAATGCATATATTAGATTTGGAGCTTAAATTATGGTGAAACGGCCTAACTACATGCCTAGTAAATTAACATCGTTTATGCAACATTTTAAGTGTAATTATTTTTCTGAGGGCTACGTGGTTTATTGCAGTAAGTGAATCTGGTTATTGCCCATAAGTCTGAGGAAAGTTGAAATCTTCAATAATAGATTAACATTGTTTTTCTTGACTTTGCTATTAGAATTCCCCTCACAGGAAAAGCCAAATCAACTTACTTGTCCCGCAGTTGCTCCTGCCACCTGCCCATCCAAACGAATGCAGCAGGCACACCGGAAAAGAATGAGCAGAAAATTCTCATTCAATTGTGGTAACTTTCACAGTCATGCTTGTTTCACAGCGTAAGAAGGGCAGGACCATGTCCTGTCCACGTACTAGTGAGTGTGAGGATCTTCATGTAGCAGAACAGGAAGAGCTTACATGGACTCGTCCTCAGAGTGGACGGCACAGGGATTTCCCTGGTGGTTAGATGCCTGAGCTGGGGGACCAGGTGAGCCCAGCTGTTCTCCCGGTTTGAGAACGCCTGCTGTGCAGCCCAGGCTGGAGGACACAGCCTGAACTCGAGGACAAGGAGCCTGCAGGACAGAGAGGAGAAGGCTCTGAACAGGTAGCTCCCAAACACTCGTTTCTAGTGTGGGAAGTCCTAGGAGGAAGGGGAGACTCTGGGGACAAGCGGATGTAGCCCAGCCTCATCCGGTGCTGGCCTTCCCAAGGACTCACACTTGAACAGACTACGGTGCTTGTTTGTTTGTTTGTTTTAATGTGAATCTCTGTGAAAAGAGTAAATAGAATAAGTCAGGTGATAAATTCGTAAATATTTGGGACAAGCCCACGGCACTCAGAAAAAGGCTCTTTTTAGCCTTGGAAATTCATCAATTTAAATTGATCCACTGAAACTGCTATCAAAGATGGCCGAGGTTTTCTCAATACTTGGCTACTAACATCACATCCAATTTTTTTTTGGTTTTTATGAGCCATTCCTCGTTCCAAGTCCCAGCTTGAACTTGGAGATTAATAATGGAAATTGTTCTGGAGTTTTGGGCTTTGGAAGATAAAGCAGCTGCAAAATTGGTCGGTGGGAAGAGCAGACGAAGCGCTCAGAACTTGGGTTCAGGTCCTGGCTGTGCCGTTTACCATCCATGTAACCTCAGCAGAGTCCTGTCCTCTGCTCTTTATTTCCTCAGCTGTAAACAGGCCCAGGCATGCCCGTCTTCAGGGGTGATAGGAGTCAGCGGTAATGGTAAGTGAAGTGTCCAACCTGGGTAGGTCAAGTCTCTGCGCTCTCCAGGGCAGTTACATCCCGTCTCCCTTTGTTCCGTTGCGGGGTGAACTAGCCTCTGCCCACTCAACATCTCTGCTTCTGGCTCTCCTTTGCATCCAGGCACTGCCAGCTTTAGGGTTAATGCTTACAGGCAGGACCTCATGTTCTTAGAGTAGATGAAACTTCATTTGCTAGCCAGACTTTTTTTTTTTTTTTTTTCTTTTTAAGAGATTTGTCATCAGCGATAGGTTTTTAATCTCTCTGAGCTAGGTGGATTACTGTCCATTAAAAGTAGAATAAACAACTTGCTTTTGTGTTTTCTGTGTCAATCAGAACTTAATTTCTCGATACCAGAGCTCCTTGTGGAAGTCTATTTCTATCTGTGATCCAGCTGTGTCTTAAGAATCACTTTTCCCCTTGCGACACAGACGTGCCTTGGCTGGAGAGGGTAGACCCAAGAAGACTTGGCAGGGCTGTTATCACTGAGATCAACATCTGCTACTCAGGGCAACAGCAGCCCAGAGGCGGAGAACAGGCCAGGGGAAGACATCAGCCTCCTCTCCACACTCCCCCGGGAGCCACAGTCCTGTTCAGAGTTGCCACCAAACTTCCTTGGTGCTCGTTAGGGCACCGCTCTTTCCTCCCTTAGGTCATGTACAATTTTAAACTGGGGGTTGAAAGGACAGGGTGGGGAGGAAGGATTTTATTATGTTGTAAACTGCACCATCCTGTTAACTGCCGGAGGGATGCACGCGGAGTGTCCTTGCACTGTTTTAAATGGCATTGTCATTGTGGCGAGACCGTAATCTTGGATCCCTTGAATCTTTTCCTAACGACTTTCTGACCAAACTGCAAAGGCGGTGCTGACCCCGATGTGGTTTGAAGCTAGCGCCATACCAGCTGCCACCCTCTCGACCATCTCCTCACCCTCTCCTGTGTCACACTTGGTCTCAATCTTCCTCTGGAACCTCAGCCATAGCACACCCTTCGATGACTTGAGTCCACACAGCCTCTTTACGTGCCGGCCTTTGCACCTCCAGCTGCCTTCATTTCCTCTTCAGCTGCCACGTCCTGATCCTCGTAATCCCTAAGATGACACCACGTCAGTGAACCTTAAGCTCTCCATATCCTGTCCTCCCTGACCCCCCTGACCCTCACACCTTCCTCCCGTTAACCCTTTATTTCAGCCTCAGACCTTTCTAATCCCTCTTTCTTTCCCAGACTAAAACGCCATGGTTGATCACAGCATCCTCAACTTCCCATCCTGCTTAAGGCTGATGAAACTTCGCCCGTGGCTCAACCCTCTTCCATCTCCACACTTCTGAAATCCTGGGATCTGCTGGAGGAAACACAACTCATGTACGTAGATTTTCGTCATGCCTTATTCCTGCTTTCTAGCATCAGCTGGGTGTTTAATGTCACTTGACAATTCTTTTTGCTTGTCCTAACTCAGCTCCCTCCTCCACCATTTTGGCAAATTCTCTAAATTACTTTCTTCAGAGTCCTGAAGAAATCCGCTCATCTCCATCTCCGCGTCCCTCGGCAGCAGCCCCATTCCGTTGCTTTCCAGTTTAAGGAGATTGACTGAGAATTTATCTCCTCACATGCCAGCTGTTCCTTTGCACCGTGTCCCCTACACATCGACCAAGAAGCACCTTCCATTCGCAGACCATGCAGTGCCACTCCCGGCGGAGCCCGTGTCCTCTGCCTGTGCCCCTCTTGTTCCTCGGATCCCTTCGCATTTACCTGTCTTCTCCCGTGGACCTGCCATTTCCCCCAGCTCTTTTCCTTCGGATGAAGTCTCTTCTGGTCCTCAAAAAACAAGGCTCCACCTTGACCCCGTCTCCCTCCAGCCATTGCCCATCCGTTTTCATTCTCAGCTAAGCACCCTGAGACCACGTCTGTCTTAATGATCCCTACCTCACCCGTTCAACCCGGCACCGTGTCTCCGGCGACCTGGTGATATGCCCAGACATGTGACGACTTCTGCCCTTGTTGACATCGCTGCCTCTCTGTCCCTGGGACTCCGCACTGGGCTGCCTCCGCCATCCTCCTTTCTCCTCAGCTCCTCGCTCCTGACTGTTGCTGCTCGTGCTGCGCTGCTTGTCCTGTGCGCTGTCCCAGGCTGTCTTTATCAGTCACCTGTGCGCCGACCATCCTTAGCTTCGCCCTTGCTCTGGACCCTCTCCAGAGCTCTAAACCCTGTCCGTCCTCAGCGTACCCTGGCCTCTCACACTCACTGGGTCTCCCTGGCCTTCTCCCCCTTTCTCTGCCCTCTTTCCCTCCAGCCTTGGTCTCTCACCAGTCACCCCACTTGCCCAGGACTGAAATCAGGAAGTCATCTCAGGCTCCTCGCTCCCAAACCCCCATGGGTAACCACCACGTCCTGATACGTTTACCTCCTAAATGTTTTTCCCTGTTCCTGCTGCTGCTGTCCTCGTGTCAGCTCCAGCTCCCTCTCACCTACACCTTTGCCGACCAGCTGCTCTGCCTGCCTCCAGCGTTCCCTCCCCAAGCCTCTCCCGGGTTTTTCTGGCATGCACATGGGACCACATCACTCCCCTGTTCAAACTCCAGGGGCTTCAGCCTTGACCAGCTCCTTGGCCAGGCACCCCTAAACTTCCGGCCTCATTTTCTGTGCTCCTGCAGCCTCCAGACACAGGCACATGCAGTTCACACCTCTGTTTGCAGACTATTTCCTCTGCCTGAAACATCCCTCCCCCCCTCAAACTTCCTCCTCTTCCAGATCAGCTCAGGTGATGTCTCTAGGAAGCTTTCCTTCGAAGAGTATTTCCATAGCGTTCTGCCTGACCACAGTCGATGTTCTTACATTATAATGAAAGTGTCTGTTAATGTTTCTGCTTCCCCACAAAACTGCACATTGAGGGCAGGGACACACTCTCTCTTGCCTCCTGTTCCCAGAGGGTAGCAGGGCCAGCCAAACGCCCATCAGCAGAAATACCCGGTGATGCTACTACCTACAGCCTCCTCCACGCCCACTGCTTGTAAAGTAATTACAGGACCCTTAGCTGAGCTCTAGGGAAGCTTGGCACAGCAGAAAACATGGAAGTTTTGAAATCAGACAGACCTGGATTTGAGTATTTGTTCCATCACTTATTAGCTAAGTCATCTTAAATGACTTTCTTAGCCCCTCTGGGCCAGTGTCGTTATCTGTACAATAGGAATCTTACTGTTCGAGACGGCTGTAAAGTTTGAGTGCAATGATATATATGGTGCCCCTGGCATGCAACAGGCACGAAATAAAATTCCTCATCTTTTACTGTTTTTCTCTCCCTCCTGCTCCATTCTGACCCCCTCCCCCGACATCCGGCCTCACAGCAGTTTCTTTGTGGTGAAAACGCCCCTTCATTTTCCTCGCTCTTTGCCTTCCTCGTCTCCCCCACCTCCCTGCTCGGTTCAGGTCCTGCCTAAAGGAGAGCCCAGGTGCTGCAGTTAGAAATGGCCCCTGGCCTGGTCTCCTGTTGGCCCCATCGGAGAGAAGGGGAAGAGTCAGACCGACTACTCAGTCAGCTGGCTTTTAATTACTTGTAGATAGTTCCTGGGTTGGAAGCTTCTGGAAGGCAGGGGTGTTTCTTCTCCTTTTTTGTAGCTCTCCATGCTACAGGCGTGTAGTTCTCCGGGAACTCTGAATTTTAGCTTCCTTGTCCTTCAGATTATTTGAGTAGTATGAATTTGCAAGCAACGAAATGTCTGAAAATTAAACACAATTCTAGAAAACTAATTTCAAACAGTGAAAATTAATCAGTTTGGGAATTAGTTTATAATGTGAAGAAAACAATATTGCTCACGTCAAACTACATGAAAAGGATGTATATGTCAATTATTTCTCAGAGGCATATTCAAGAAGAAAATCCTTTAAGTAGACTGCTCTGGAAAAATAATCTTATTTTCTCCTGGTCAGGTGAAGCTGACACAGTCCTTCACCCAGCCCTCTCAAAGCAAACAGTATTACAAATAAAATCCTGTTACCGCAGCTGCTACCGCAAAGGCCGCCCATATAAAAAGACCATCGCCTGTTGAAATAAATGCCTTATTGATTGATGCATTAATCCAAGGGTAGCAGGTAACATTGCTATTTTCATGTTACAGGCAGATAGAGGTCTTTATAGATTTGTTCACACACACCTCTTCCAGCCTTTGAGCCCCCTTTGTCTCCCCCAAACCACTGACTTCTAGATGCAGAGCTTACTTGATGGAGTAGAACCAGTCTACTTCTGGCTTCAGCCTGAAGCAGGTAGCCCTGTCCAGCACCGAGTTCATTAGAACTCACCTCCGTCGGGTTTTGCAGGCTAGCCACTGCTCGCTGTCGCACGTGGATAGCTGTTAAATCATACTTCCTCATCCTGTATTTGAACCGTTGTTTTTTTACGATCCAAATTTAGTAACTTACATATTATACATACCAAATGTAATATGTAAGTCTTCATGTTACTAGATACATCTGTCATACGACCCGATGGCGATGGGGAGGTGTCTCAACTCTGATCCAACATTTCATCCTGCCAGCGTAATGGCAGCTAACTCTCACATAGCTCTTATTTAAACTGGGGTTGTATCATAAATACCTTCTAGAAACAACCTAGAGAAACGGTTGCGTACCTTACTGTATGTCACGTGAACGAATGTGTACAGCTCTTTAACAAAACGTATGGAGTCTCTGTGGCGTTCACTTTGTTTCCTGGTATCCCGCTACTCAGTATTCCCTCCTTAGCCCCATTTTTTTAGAAGGTAGCAATCAGCTCTCTTGTGGGATGAACTCCCTTAGCTTGAGGGGATAAATTGGTCAAAGAACCACAGCAATCTGTCTCCTTTAACAGGTGACTGATCTAAGAGGAGCGTGGGAGAATGCAACCCAGCTCTGGCCCGTGAAATGCGAAGGAAAATATGTTACTGGAGAGGCTTCCCTTCCCTGATCAAACACAGATCCTCAAGAGACCCTGTTCTTCCTTCCTGCCCCCAAACTGGTGTGATGGCTAGGGCTGTGGCAGCCATCCAAGACTGTGAGGAAAAGGCTGGGAGAATTGCAGTCAAGGGTCAGGCACCGGGGTGCGAGCTGCCGCTACCGCAGGGCTTCTCGGGTAAGCCGCCGTGCCTGGGTTGGTAGACTTACTGCTGCAGGCCAGGCGGTCAGCCGCTCCCTCTGCGAACAGGAGGGGCGGGGAGTGGGATGGAGGAGGGAGGACATCGAAGGGACAGTTACTCTTCTGTACGAAGCGTCTCTTGGTGATTTCATGGTCTGTCCATATGGAATCCATGGCATATTATAAAGCCATACGTTTTGTATATAGTGGTTTTTAATTTTGTAAATGGTTTTAATATGAAAAAGTGCTATGATAAAATAATAAGCAAAAATGTAGGATATCTGTGTATATAGTATAATTCCAACTTTTTTTGGAGGGAAAGGTATGATAATGTCAGAACAATGTAGTTTGCTTCTGGGAACTAGGATTTTGGTGGTTTTTTTATTGTCATAAAATCCACCATTTTAACCATTTTTAAGTGTACAGTTCATTGGCATTAAATACATTCACACTGTTGTGCAGCCATCACCACCATCCATTCCCAGAACTCTGCATCTTGCAAAACTGAAACCGTTCCCATGAAACACTGACTGCCCGCCCCGTCCCTGCGACCCTGGCACCCTCATTCACTTCCGTCTGTGAAGTCGACTGTTGCAGGAACGCGGCTCGTATAAGTGAGTCACGCAGCTCTGTTTGTCCTTTCGTGACTGGTTTGTTTCATTTAAAATGTTCTCAAGATTCACGCATGTTGTAACATATGTCAGAATTTCCTTTTGAAGGTTGAACGATGTTCCAGGGTGTGGATGGACCACGTTTTGCACATTCGTTCGTCCTCAGTGGACACTTGGGTTGCTCGACACTTCAGCTGTCATGAATAATGCTGCTATGAATGTGTTCTGTTTTATGATCAGAACAAAGGTAGCAAATTAAGAAAAGCTTGTGGAAGCCTAATCGCCTATTTTGAATTTATGCTTTTTCCCTGTGTTTCTTTTTTCATCAGATCTTTTGGATTCTTTAGCCAACTGTGACATTTCCCTACCAGAAGGAAAAATTGGAGTTGGAAGCTTTCTCACCATTTGAAAAGCTACTAGTAGTGAAGTGGTTAGCTGTTTTCCTACTTCCTGCTCTGCTAAAGAGTGAGTTCTTTAACTTCTTGTCATCATCCAGTTATTCTCCATCTCTGAAACGTCCCCAGCGTAAGTCACTGTCCCCATAGCAAGTCACTGTCTCCATAGCCCCGGGCAGGTCTGCATTGTACTCTATGTCCTGTTGGACTCATCAGTCCGTCCCCCCAGGAAACTACACAGAAGACAAACAGCAACGGATTCAGCTCACTGAAGAGCCAGGTCACTCATGTGGCGGCCACCCTGCCAGGTCCCCAGAGTGCAGCGATGACCAAGCCAGCCGGGTACCAGACACTCTTCATGGAACCTCTTGTCAGGCAGTGGAGGCGGTGGTAGAATTCACTAATTTGGGGGAGTCATAGGATTTATGCCAGAAGAGACCCTAGAACCGATTTAGTCTGACCCCCTGAGACACCCACGTGAGGTGTCGAGACTGTTAGCAGGGTGAACCGGAAGCACCTTTTCTGTTCCCATCCTGGTTGGCCGTCATCAAGACTCTTACTCAGCCATCCCCAGTCAGCTCTTTGGCTCTGGTCTCTTCTACCCAAAAGCTTCCACTCTGCAAGATATCTCTCTTGCAGTCACACCAGATTTTCTACTGTGACCCAGATGTGCCTGTCCCTCCTCGCCCCTCCTTCCCCAGGGTCTTTCTCCCCAAGCTTCACCTCTGGATGCTGGGTCCTTCAGCTTCCACCCGAAATGCCACCATTTCAGCCTGACACAAGCCCATCCTCTTGAGCAACTGCTGTCTCCAACCAGCGTGGGATACGTGTTCCCCAAGCTTTGGTCTTTGAAGGTGCCTGCAGGTATATGTTGAAGCCTCCTCCTCTTCCTGCCCCCCACCTCCCCCTTCCTCTCTCTTTGAGGTTGTAGATTCTCTTTTTGTTATGTGAACATGAAGAAAGCAGGATACACACTCATTAGTTAATAATGGTTACCTTAGGCAAGGCAAGGGAGAGAATAAATGCAGACCCACCTATTGAACCCTGAGCAAGTGCATGAAATGAGAGGCCCCAAAGCCAGGAGTAGGAGGAGCCGGAGCCGTCCGCCCGCGTCTGGGTCACTGGGAAGCGGATCGAGAAGTGTGTCGAGGCTCTTCCCGTCACAGCTCGGGACACGAGTTGGAGACGGCTTCCAGAAGCACGGTGCCTCATATTTACAGCGCACCGAGCAGCTCTTACACGTGGGAGAATGAACGAAATCACCCCTGGTGTCTCACTGTCTATTAGTCTGTGGCACCGTCGCCTACTGTTTCCCTTTCTCCCCTTTTCCTCCTCATTCTTTTCGTATCTTGTCCCTCCCGACTTCTTCCTGTGCTTTCCATGTTCGTCACATTTCCCTTTCCCATCCTCCACGTCTTCCCTTCCCTGCTTCACTCAGCTCCTTCCTTCTTAATGTAGTTAGTGTATGCATTTCACACTTGTCTTGCTTATCTTATGTGTTATTAACGGAGCCAGTAGACGAGTTATGGTTTAGAGCTTTTTCTCCCTACAAAAATCGAGCCCATGTTATTCTTTCAACGGACTTTGATGGATTTTTCTCCCCGTGAATCGGTGATGCACAGGAAAGCTGTGAAGCATGGGCCCAGGGCGGACCGCAGGAGCCTGGGAGCTCTGCGTGGAGCTGAGCCTGGCCCTCGCGCACCCTCCAGTGCTTTCACCCTTCCCCCACTGCCCACCCACTGCACAAAAGGGCTCGGGTCTCTGAAGCTTTTCTCCGCCCGCCCCCAGCCTCGGTGCTGGGAGGGAGATGGACTGGCTGCTTCCAGGACTGTAGAGACCCGCAAGGTGAAAACTGTTCCCAGACCCGCAAGGTAAAAACGGGGCTTCTGGGTGGAAATTTGGTTCCTTCGATCCAGTGCCTGAGGCTGAAGAAAAGTAGGCTTTGGCGTGTGCAGGTTGTGGATGAAAATGGCTCTAATAAAGCTGACCAGTGACAAAGTAACCTCACAGGGCGATCCCTCATAAATCCCTAACTGGGCCATAACGGTTTTAGGAAAAGATTGATCTCTGCCTTGAGCAAGACCGCCCATCGCGCATCTAGTTAACATACCCTGGAAATGCCAGAGTGGTCCTCCCTCAGACCCCTCGGAGGCGTCACCAGCCTCAGGAGAAGGTGCAATCTCAGCTGTCCTGCACTCGTGTCCCGCCTTGCCGTCTCCACCTTCACAGAATCTTCCTTACTTTCCCTCCTTAATGTCAGAGGTATTTAAAAAAACCTGCAAAACTCATTCTCAGGAGCATTTGAGATCTTGCTCCCTGGCATATGTTGTCAGTTTGGCTCAGATAAACTCATAAAAATCCTCTGCGGGTTCAGACGTTTCTCACACCAACAGATAGATGCAGCGAGTAAATTTCAGGCTGCCGTTAACGTCAGCAGCGACAGCGCCAGTTACCCAGTTACTTTTGTGCCCCCGACCCCCATGCGCTCTTCTGGGTGCCGGAAGGCAGTCTACGGCAGTGGTCACACTGCTCTGACCCCGGGGTCACTGCCGTGCTGCACATCCTTGAACTGGGCCATCCCAGTGGTGGCCGGCTTCTCCCTTCCCAACCTTGGCTCCTTGTGGTGGGTCCACCATTCCCGGATCTCTGCCCCATTGTTTTCAACCTATCCATGATTTTGTAAGCTAATTCCATAATTTTATCCCTTATCAGTTTCAAATATCACCTCTGCAGAGAGCCTGCTGAGGACTGGATGTTTGTTTCCCCACCCAGAATTCACGTGTGGAAACCCCATCCTCAGTGGTATTGGGCTGGGGGTGATGAGGTTACGAGCGTGGTACCCTCGTGAGCGGGATCAGGGCCTCTGTAAGAGGCCCCAGAGAGCTCTGCTCCCACCTGTGTGAAGACAGGAGCGCTGTCCCCGGACCCCACCATGCTGGCGCCCTGATCTCAGACTGGGCTTCAGAACTGTGAGAGAGAGATACCTTGTTTATAAGCCACCGAGTGTGTAGTGCTCTGCCACAGCAGCGGGACGGACTGACGCTGAGCCTTCTTAGCGTGGAGCCGTTGTTACCCTTCAATTGCCCCACAGAGTCACAGTGTCGCTCTCTGCTGGCAGGGTGCCTCTTCCTCTCCTTACACCGGAAGGTCCTTGAGTGCAGGCACTGTGTGCTGACCATGCCCCCTACCGAGCACTCCATGGTGCCCCGCTGAGCACAAGGCTGCAGGCCTGCTTGGGCCACACCTGTGGGACAGCACTTCCGGCCTACAGGCCTACAGCTACTATCTGGAACTCTGCAGGGAGGGCGGAACCGAGGCACTGGCCCCGCCTCCTGTCATTCCAGCCTGTAGTTTTCACCGTGCACATGCCCGGGGTTGGCTTAAACTGGCCGGACCCCTGCCTTGAATCAAGTCACTGGATGGTTTACAAGGTTCTAACCCCACAAACAACTCAAACCCATCTCGGAATCCAGTAACTCTGTCAGGACCCGGGTCACAGTGACTGCACTCAGGGCATATTTCTAGGCCTACCTCGGGGACAGAGTGTTAAGTGAAGCCACCGGAGTATACATCAGCTTCAAAGTTGTAAACCACGTGCATGGTCTTTTAGAGTGCAGAGGCTGTCTCTAGGTCAAAGGAAGGCGGGGCAGCTGCCGGATTTGCAGGGCAGACATACGGAGGGGACTTCCTGGGGCATTTACTTCCAGCACGGGCTTCATGACGACCTTGAACTTTTGGTGGACAGTCAGCCCGGACAGATTATGGGGAGAAGGCGATTGATGCCATGAGCAAGCGAGAAACTGGGTGACCCATGCTCGCTTGTGGGCTTGCGGGCTGGTGGCTTTGGACCTGCTTTTGGGGCCCAGCTCTGCCTCACCTGGGAGTGGCTGGAAATGCCTCAGGGGTCCCTGCGTGTGATTGGAGGGAAACCGATGATGGGCTGGCGTTGGCTAGTGCCTCCTTCACGTCGCTGGTTCTTTGCTTCTATTGCATCTTAAATGCTCTCCAAGCTGGAAACCGAAAAGGAGGAACATACTCCGTTTTACTCCTTAGCTGTTCGACCTTAGACAAGCGATCTAACTAACCTCTGAGCCCCAGTGGGGAAAGAGGCCTGGCATTCACACCGGAAGGTCCTTGAGTGCAGGCACTGTGTGCTGACCATGCCCCCTACCGAGCACTCCATGGTGCCCCGCTGAGCACAAGGCTGTGTAATGCCCCTCGGCTTGCCGCCCTGACCTGGCAGGCCCCTTACCTGCTCTGTGAAGAACACCAGCACGTTTGCGTGGAAGCCCAGAGCAGAGGGAGAGGGGTGAGCAGTAGCCACAGTCAGACCTGGATGCTTATCTCTGCTGCTACATCTGTGTGACCTTGGGCAAGTCCCTCCTGGGTTGAGATGGACTTATATCTATGAGAGGTACCAAAAAAAGTCACAGCGTGGCCCATTTCTGCTAGTTCCTGTGTGGGCTTTTCTCTGTAACTTGCAGTAGCACCCAGGGGTTTAGGACCCAGGGTGGGGAGACAAGGAGCTCTCCTCAGCGGGACCAGGACAGGCTCTGTCCAACCCGCTTCTGTGGTTGGGGTCACGTGGTTGGGGTAACTTAGCTTTTGAGCTCCAGGAGACAGTGACCTCTCTTTTACCCGGTGCCTTGTCAGAGTCAGCCAGAGCACAGAAAATGCAGGAAATGGTTCTTGACCCAAACATGTGAGTGGTGGTGGGCAGGCGGGCAGTTGCATGGGAGTTAGGTCAAGCCAGGCCCAGCAGCTGTGTGAGCAGGTTCTGTGCCGTGGACAGGTGCTACTGCCTGCTCTGGTGAGCTGTGGTGGCAGGTGCAGGGAACTTTGCTGGGCAGTGATGGCTGGACCTGGCTGGGGCCCACTCAGGATGGGGCTTGCAGGTGGGTGCTCGGTAAGCCGACGTGGCTGGTAGAACAGCACCGGGGGGCAGGAGGCAGAAAGCTGGGGTGAAGTGCTGGGAAGAGCAGAATGGGGGGAGTCTGGAACTGGGGGGACATTGTCTCCAGTGCACCTGGAGTGGTGGCCACAGCCCAGCTGGCTGCATCGACCTCAGGAGAGTCTTCTCTCGGAAGCACGGGCACAGAAAGGGGATTCGGCCTTGGTTCTTACACCAGAAGGGCTTCAAGGGGCCGTCGCCTGGGTGCCAGGTGCCTGTCAGTCATCCCAAGGGCTTGGGCACCATTCCTTCCATTTGAAGCAGCTAGCAAGTGACAGAGAGTTCAGCTCCATTGCAGGACATGGGTTTTTTCCTCCCAGTTTTGAGTATTACAAATAGGAATAAATTGCTTTTTCTTTTAGATGGTTTTCAGGAGAGCAATTACAGGATCAAAGCATAGGAGGGGCATTTTCATAGATCTTGACATATAATTATCAAATTTCGCCCCAAACAGGGCAAAATCAACTTACAAGGCCAGTTCACCTGAAAACAATCCTCCTTCCCCCATAAGCACTGCTGCACCCCAGAGGCTGTGTCCTGTCCCAGCCATGACCCTCTTCTCCCTGCAGGTGAGTCCAATGCAGGGTCCTGTGATACAGCCGGGGCTTTGACTGGGATTGCACTGGATTTAGGTATCACGTGGGGAGGGGCACTTCCTTATAATAAGCCTTCCAACCCATGAACATGGTGTATCTTGCCTTTTACTGAGGCCTCTTTATCTCATAATAGTTTTGTGATTTTCTCCAAAGAGTTGGTGGACACGTTTTTATCAAGAGGCCTGTGTTTGAAGTTATTGTAAATGGTTCTTACATCATTTTCTAATTGTTATAGCTAGGATTTTTTTTTTTTTTAATGTAGGGATTTTATTACATGTTGATTTTTTATCCAGCAACCTTATTAAACTCTTGTGTTCTAGTAATTTATCTGTTGATTCTTTTATAAGGGATGTTTATATGGGCAGTATAAACATAAGGGATGTTTATAAGGGTAGTACAGTAGTTTATAAGGGTAGTTTTGTACTACCTTTTATCGGAGCGAGGAACTCCAGTTTGTTCCTAGTTTTCTAAGAGTTTTTCTCATGAATTGGATCTTGAATTTTATCTGCAACCATAGGGAGGATGGTATGACTTCTCCTTTTTCCTGTTAAAGCGATAGATTTTGGTGAGTTTTTCAATACTAAACCATCTTCTGTGATACCCTTTTTATGCACTGCAGGATTTTTGCATGAATGACATTGCCCTGTACTTCTTTTTCACATTTCCCTTATCAAGTTTTGGTGTCAAGGTTCTGACTGCCTCACAGACCGAGTTGGGCAGTTCCCTCTATGTTCTGAGTTTGTGTAAGAGTGGAATTTGCTGTTTCTTAACTCCATATGAGAATCACAGGCGAAGCCCTCGGGGCTGGGTTTGCTCTGTAGGAAGGTCAACTCCTGAACAACTTTCTCTTTCAAAAATCTCATCCCTTCTTTGCCATATTCCTAGATTAGCCACCCTGTCACAGCTGGACCAGTGGGGTCACTGCCCAGGGCCTCCTTGGCCCAGGCCTCCCCAGCTCCTCTCCCTGGAGCCGCCACCCTGATCCCCTCTCCCGCCTCCAGAGTGTCTACTGCCCAAGGTGAAACTCAGATCTGCAGTGAGCCCCTCGGCTATATCCACCCTTCCCTT
>NW_011889049.1:96626-109003 GCF_000151845.1 Pteropus vampyrus
AGGTGGGGAGAGGAGACGAGGAGAGAAAGGGCAGGCTAGGCAGAGGGCACAAGCTGGGTAAAAGCCTGGCGCTCGAGGGCAGGCGGAGGAAGGCCAGATGGCTGGAGCAGATGAGCCAGCAGCGGAGAGGAGGCCAGTGGGGAGGCCGGAGGGGTCAGATCCGTAGGGCCTGGGGATTTGGCAAAGGTTTGTATCATTATCCCAAAAAAAGCCACTTCCAGGTTTGAAAACATCTTTCCCGCAGCTAGGCGGGGCAGGTAGGCGGGAGCAGAAACATCCACGACCCCGGGGTGGGGGGAAGGGGGAGGCACACTCGGCCTTCCGCCATCCCGCCCCGGGTCTGCGCCCGGGCTAGGGGATGCACGGGGTGGGACTCCTCCTCCCTCGCTGGTTGGCCCGGGGCGGGTGCACCTGACCCGGGGCGGCCAATCCCCGCACGGGCAGGGCCCGTGCCCGCGGCTTCCGGAGCCCGCGGGTCTGACCACGCCGCCTCCGCGGAGCGCAGAGAGGCCGGCAGGGGGCGGCAAAGGGCAGCTCCGGCCGCGGGCGCGCGCTAGTGGGCCCAGGGGCGGGCGTTCCCCGCGTGGCCTCTTGGCCAAAAACCAGTTTCAATGAATTTCTTGGGACGTGTTTGTTCGCCAGCGCCGACCGGCGTCCGGTGTCCACTGCGCAGTGATTATTTCTTGTGTGGTCTGGCACGTGGTCACCGTTCCATCCTGCTCTTCTGAGCCTCAGTGCCTGACCTCTGAGGGTCAGTGAAGGGGGGGGCGGGGGACTGCAGGGGGTCGTGGGAATTACAAGTCCTCTCTGCGAGGTCTCAACCTCTGAGTCCCAGTGTACGTGCCGCCTCCACCAGAAAGCCTTCCCTGGAACCCCGGGACTGCCAGGGCGCGCTGTTCTCTCGACCCAGAAGCATCGTTATTTGCGGATGTTTCTTCCAGAGGGCGAGGCCTGGGCAGAGGCTACTCCCAAGCCAGGGCCCCAGGCGAGGTAAAGGACTGAAGTCCGCCCGGACCATATCCGGTCGCCCACCCTCCGTTCCCTGGGAAATATGGAGGGGACGCCCCTTGCCAAGGCTGGTGGCCTCTTGTGAGGGGCGGCTGCTGGGACCCAGGCATCGTTATCTGGCCTCTGCCGACCCCCACCTACGCCAGCCAGTCCAGGTGGGGACCCATGACAAAAGGTTCCAGAGAACAGGCTCTGCTGAAGGAAGGTAGGTCCTGCTGCAGCGGCCACACCCTCGTGGGAACAAGGGCTTTCCACAACAAGCGACACAAAATTGAACCTTACTGACCTCCTTATGGCTTCTCTCCCCTTCTAGGTTGGTTCTAAAGGCACCAAAAGGCGTTTTTCAGGGTTCCCTGCCCCAGTTCCATCCTGTGTAGAGAGAAGGTGTCCCCACACCAACAAGCAATTCTTAGGGTCAGAGAATTTAACTCAGTTCTGACATCTATCCAGAGATAAATCAGATTCTGCAAGTAAAGGTCTCAGTACCATGAAACCGCTGCCCCCTTCAGATACCGTTCTCCAGCCCAGGTTGTTACCTGTGCTTCTGGCTGACTGGCTAGAAACCAAAGGTTCCCACGACCCCCTCCTCAGGTTCAATTAATTTGCTAGAATGGCTCACAGAACCCAAGAAAACCCATTTACTCACTCGATTTATCACAAAGAACACTAAATTATAAAAATCAACAGCCAGGTGGAGAGATACATAGGGCAAAGAAGGAAGGAAGGAAACTCCAAACAGAGGAGATTCTGTCCTCATGGAGCTTGGGACCTGCAAGGTGGCACATGGAAGCTGCCTTCTCCAAGGTGGAAGAGCTCCGAAAAGGGGCCAAGGAGCTACCCTTTTAGGGTCATTACAGAGACTTCATGGCACAGACACGATGGACTAAGTCATTGGCCATGGAGCACTGAACTCCATCTCAGCCCCTCTCCCCTCCCTGGAGATCATGGGATGGAACTGAAAGTTTAAACCCTAATCACATGGTTGGTTCTTCAGCCCCTAGAAGTCAGCTCATTAACAACAACAGACACCTTGATCACTCCCAACACTTAGGAAATTGCAAAGGTTTTGGGATCTGGGAGCCAGGTACTGTGGATGTAGACTGAATATCTCGTAAATCATAGTATTGAAGGGATGCAGTGAAAAGTCTACCCTGTTATCATTTTTTGCGTGTGCATTTGTATTTTATTCCTTTCTTTTCTTGACTATATCGACTACTGATTTTGCTATTTTCAAATTTCTATTTTCAATTTTCAATAGTTTATTTGTACCAGATTATTTTGATTAGTTCTATTTTTTCTAAATCACCATTTTATACTTTTTATTATTTCTATTCTTCTGTTTCTATTGTTTGTTATTGTTGTTGTTGTTTACCTCTAGCTTGAGTTAGATACTTAGTTCCTTAATTTTTCATTCATCCTTATTAATATAAGTTTAAAGCTATGAATTTCCCTCTGAGTACTGCTTTACCTGTTTGCCTTAGGTTCTGACATGCAGCATTTCAATTATGGTAATTTTCCAGATATTCTGAAAATTCAACTTGATTTCTTTTCTGACTCAAGAACAATTTAAGAGTTAAAAATTTTTTGGTACCGAGGTCTTTTATGTTTTGTCGTTTAGTTATTAATTTATGGTTTGATTTACATTGTAATTGGAAAATGTTTTCTGTTCTATATCTACTTTTTGCAATACATTGGCTTTTAAAAAATGGTTTAATATGTGGTCAATCTTTGTGAATGTTCAGGTGTCCATCTGCAAAGGAGCAATCTGTTTAGGATAGAGAGCTTAATATAAATTAAATTTATCTCAATAATTACATAATTAGGTCTTCCCTAATTGTTCTTGATTTTTTGTATACATATCTGTGACAGAAGAATTGATTTCCTACTACAGTTGTGTATTTTAACTTTTTCTCCTTATGTATTTTTTATTGTATGAATGCAGATACTGTGATACATGGTGCCGTCAAATGAACTCAAAAACAAGCTGGAGGCTTTGTTAGAAGTAAATGATAAAAATTTATTCAAGGGTCTTAACAGTTTGCAAACTGGAAACACAGCTAGGCAAAAACCTGGAAATGTTCCAAAGAAGAAGGTTCTTAGAGTAGAAAGTACGTTCTTGACAATTATCAGTCCTGTACTCTTAACCTTAGAATCGGTCCAGGATGGTTATCAGTCAGATGACAGGTGGCCAGGTTGGTGGATGTCACGTGGTCTAGATATGTGCGTCCTTTGGGCTGTAATCAGGGTTATCTGGAGGACTGGGAAATTTAAGAGTTTAAGTTCCTCGGGCTAGTTAAAACAAGAATAGAGTAATTTCCTCAGTCCTCAACCTACTCGATTTTAGAAATGTAGCAGTTCGACAGAGCGACTGCATTTTATTTCTTTGCTCTGTTCCTTGGTGCATACATGGGAATGCGTGCTATTTGGTGCGTAGCAGGTATGTGATGTCTTCCTTGTGACTTGCAGCATTATCATTATAAAGTGGTCCTCTTGGCCTCATCTGATGTTTTGCCTTGAACCTGACTCCTGCTTTCTGTTGGTATTTGCGGGTTACCTCTTGCACAATCTTTTATTTTCATTCTTTCTGAGTCTTCTTGTTTGGGGAGTGCCTTTTGCCTTTAGCTTAAAGTTCCGTGTGAACCATCTGACAGGTGTTTCCCTTTACAGATGAATTAGCATATTTGCATATACCCGTGTGACAAATCTTAGTCTCAATGAAGTCATCTTATTTGATACTTCCTATTTTTGTAGGTTATAAAATATTTGCTTAATTTGGGTACAGATGTTTCTTCTGGTACTTTGGTAATTTTGTAGCTGTGCGCTTGTGGTCACCTTTATAATTTTACATAACACACTTAATCCTTTATTTCTCTAAAGAGCATCTATTGACTCCCAACTATGAGTAATAATGACAGTATTATTTTTTCTTCCTCCTTCCTTCTCTCCACCATCTTTATCACAATATAATTTTAAATGAAAACAAACATCAGGATAAATACATTAATTTATATCATACATATATCTCCTTGTGTCTAAGAGGTCATTGATTTTAAGATGTTCCACTGATGTAGGAACAGCTTTTTGAACAGAAAACAAAACCATCCCATCCCACAGTCCCTGCAGAGGGCTAGCAGTGGTCGTGCTCGAGGTGCAATTCAAGGGCATCTTGATTTTCTTCCCTCTGAATCCTGTGGCCCTGCCCGGCTGCTCGACAGAGTTCTTGCCATCTCTAGGGTTGCTCGGAGGAGGCATCTGGTGTCCCTGCCAGTGATCACAGCCCTGAGTGTCTCAGCAGGAGCCATCTGGGTGGAGGGGCTCGGGCTGCGTCACTCTGGATTGGGGGTGGCGGCTCCAGGCTCTGTGCTTGGGTGGGTAATGTCAGATCTGTCCTCCACGACTCCCCTCTTTCTCCAGCCTCTTTAGTGAATCTGGGCCTGGCCGGCATTAGTTCAAAAACAAATCATGTTTGACGTCATCTTATTAAAGCATTCTGAGAGTTTCTAAAGACTCCAGAGTTCCCAGAAGAACCCCATTGCCTGGTGCCAACCGGTGACCATGGCAGCACATTCACCCCACTGAGCCTCCTCTAGCTCCTGTGTGCCAGCCCCACCAGGGCACGCCTATCCTGACCACACCTTGTACTTGCCCCTCTGCAGGCTTTGCTTCTGCGGCCCTTTCCACCTGGGCTGCCGTCCTCCTCCAGTTCTCGCCGGTCTGAAGCTCACCCATCCTCTGAGACTCCAACTAGAAGCATCAGCCCCTCCCCCCTCTGGTCTCTCACAGTCTGGCTGAGGTATCTGGCCACGGGGCTCTGGAAGCTTGGCTCCGTCCTCTGACTCATGTCCCCGCCTCCCCTCCCCTCCCCTCCCCTCCCCGAGCTGGGGTGGCCACAGAACTTCCTAGGAGAAGCTTTGGCGTCAGACAAAACCCACTTCCACCAAACCATAGTTGCCATGGTGTACAGTGGGGATATTGTGACTGTCCACTGCTGTGAGGATGAGTGGACGGAGCTTGCTGCCCTGTGCTTGGCACTGGGGACACAGCCTGGGCGCCTGCCATGTCACTGCCCTGTGCTTGGCTCTGGGGACACAACAGCAGAGCCAGCCCTGCCCGCCAGCATGGGAGGGGCTCTGAGATGAGGAACTGTCATTAGCACTAGTGGTGTGTTGTTATTATATCAGCTTTATTGGTATATTTACATTAAAGTTCAAAATCTCATGTAGCAAGCAAATGAATTTTCCATATGTCCACACTGTGGCTCCATGCGGACCACGTTATGGCACATTTCAGCCCCCTGGTGGCCCCCGCCGAGGGCAACTACTCTTTTGACTTTTACCACCATCGATTAATATGGCCTGTTTTTTGTGCTATAAATAGAATGTGCTCTCTCAGGTCTGGCTTCTTTCACTCAACTTATTGTATACTATTTGTCTCTATGTTGTTGTCATAATAATCATCTTTGTGCCCCTCCCCCTGGGGCCTGGCACATGGCAAGTGAGTCTGGGTTGAGGAAACTTGACCCATTCAGCTCGTTTTAAACGTTAGAACGTGACCCGAGTCCAATCCACTGTTGAAAAAGGCATTGAAGGGGCAAATCAGAGGGACAGAGAACACCAAGGGGTTCGTTTTACAGGTCGTCGGCATCTGCGGTTTGACTTAGCTGTTTGTAAATGCTTCTGGCAGCATTCTGAGGTCACCTCGGGCTGGCGGCTGCAGTCATCCCTTGGTGTCTCTAGGCCCTGCCCCTCTACTCCTGCCTGGTCCTAGGGAAGTGTCTAGGCAAGTGTCTGCTCCTTGCTTAGCCTTGGCGTCTCCACCTGTCAAGTGGACCCCCCGCCTCCCCGTCCTTGTCATCTGGGTTGGGTGCCTGCCCAAGAGGTAAGACACGCAAGGCGCCCCTGGGCTTGGTCTTGAAGGGAGAAAGCATCTCTCATCTGCTCCAAAGCCCCCAAGGAGAACTCTCTGGGCAGAGGTCTTAGCCAGGGGGTGGGTTCCTGTTGGTCCTGAAGTCACTCCTGCTCGGGGTGGTGCTGGTGACTCCTGGAGGGACAGGCTGTGGCTGCTCTTCCCAGCATCCTCTCCACCGATGGGAAACTGAGGCTTGGAGTACAGGGTGAGTCTTTTTTGTTTTAATAATTTTTTAATTTTTCAGTTGTGTTTGGCATACAATATTATATTAGTCTCAGGTGTACAACTTGGTGATTAGACATTTATATAACTTATGAAGTGGTCGCCCCAATAAATCTAATACCCATCTGACACCATCATACATAGTTATTACTATATTTATCGACTACATTCTTATGCTATATTTTCGACTATATTATCGACTGTATTTCTTATGCTATATTTTACATTCCCATGACTATTATGTAGCCACCAATGTGTTCTTCTTAATCCCCTCCCTTTTCTACCCAGTCCCCCAACCCCCTCCCATCTGGCAACCATCAAAATGTTCTCTGCGTGAGTTCGTTTCTGTTTTGTTTGCTTATTTTGTTTAGATTCTACATGTAAGTGAAATCATATGGCATTTGTCTCTATCTGACTTACTCCACTCTGAGCCGTTATTCAGCGAGTGGATGAGGAATGCACTCAGCCTGCACCTAGTAGGCGCCTACAGTGTGCCCTGAGTTGGCGCTGAGGACCTACGGATCAGCGGACCTGCCCAGGCCAGGGAGAGCCACACTCAGGGGAGGGGTCTGGGGAAGCTTCGCCAAGCCAAGACTCTGGACAAAGGGATGGTTCACGTCCCACGCAGGACAGAGAGGGACCGCATGAGATTTCAAGCCTCAGAAGGGTGAAGTGGGACTTTTGTCAGGACCGAGAGAGGACACTCTGGGCAGAATAAACAGCTGAGCAAAGGCACAGCGGTGTGCCGTGGGCATGGCTTAGAGGAGCGTTCAGGAGAGAGGTTTGGTCGGAGCCGGTCCAACCCTGTGCCTGGGTGGTGCTGGTGAACCTGGAAACTCCCTCTGGGGCAGGCCCTCCCTTCTACCCTCTGTGTGACCCTAGGCTGGCACTCCCTGTGGCAGGTGGATGAATGGAGGGCAGGGTGCAGTGAGTCAGTGAGTGGGGTTTGGAAGCTGCAGTCAGGACCACAGAGGCAGGGAGGGTTGCCTGGGCCTGGCGCCTGGGCATATCTGAATTGCTACCATCCCTCTTGCACTTTGGAGCCATTATTAAGTAAAACAAGGGTCACTTGAACACAAGCACCACTTACTGGGACAGCTGATCTGATAACCGAGGTGGCTGCTGACGAGTAGCTGGCATGTACAGCATGGAGACACTGGACAAAGGGATGGTTCACGTCCCAGGCAGGACAGAGAGGGATCGCATGAGATTTCATCAGGCAACTCAGAACTGTGTGAAATTTAAAACTTATTGTTTATTTCTGGAATTTTCCACTTAATATTTTTGGAATGCGGTTGACCACAGGTAACTGAAACCACAGAAAGAGAAACTGAGGTTAAGGGGATTGGCTCTTCGTCATGCTCTCTGTTCTCACCTCCTGGAGCAGGCCATTCCTGCACTCCACCCTCTGGAGGGGTCGCAAGAGAATTAGCCACCTCCCCAGGGTTCAACCAGTGCCCAGCTTGCTAGATGCACTTGTCCCTTTCAAGGTGTCAGTGGAGTCATCCCCCTCACCACCACTGCTACACACACTGACCTAGTTCCTGCCGAGCTGGTCCCAGGAGCAGGGGCCTAAGAACTGTTCCAGGATTCGTTGTACTGGACTTTTAATGGTCATCTCATGTGGCTGCGTCTCCCAGGCCTCCATGGCCTCTGGGCCCTCCCCGGCCGGCCCACAGCCCCTTGCAGGCTGCAGCCTGCAGCCTGCTTCTTCCCTCTGCCAGGCCTGTGACCCAGCCGTCCGCCGCTCCCCAAACACCTTCCGCCAAGGTCCTGCTTTGGCCACTCACCCATTGTGGCATCTAAGGGCTTCTCCTCCCTCCCCCACCTCCCCAGGCCCAGACTTGGCTGGCGCAGCCATAGTGCAGAGGCCCCCAGGGAGGATGTGCTCCGGCCCCTCCCCCAGATAGGGGACAGGTGGGGTGGCAGAAAAGGGGTTAAAATAAGAATTTCAAGTGATATTTCTCTGCTGCTTTTCACTGTGGGCCGAGAGACATTGGACCTGTGATCCCCAGCCCTCTGTGGCTAGGCCTTGCTAGGGGAGGGTGGAGTTGGGGGGGCGTGCCCTCAGGGCCACTGGAGCTGCGGTTCCTACCCACTGCATGCACACCCCTGCCCCAGGAGGGCCCTGGGGCGGGGGCAGGTTCTGCTGGGCCGTGGGACCTGGCCTTGGGAGCTGGCCTGTCTTCGCGTGGGGCGGGACGTGGAGGATGGCGAGCCCCAGGGATGCTGGCTCGGAGGGGTCCACTGGTTTTAAACGGTAAATTAGAAATCTAGTGTTCTTTTAAATGATCCACGCTTGTAAAACTCAAACAGAGCAGAAGCATTAAAATAAAAACCCTAGTCCCACATCCCCGCCTCCCGGAAGTAATCCCTGCTTCCTGTTTGGGAGCATCCGCCAAGCCTCCTCCAGAGCATTCACTCACACGTGAACACGTCCGCACACGGATACCACGCTTGCAGACATGCACGCACACATTCACCCAGACACGATCAGGCACGCGCGTGCGCGCACGCACACACGCACACACACACACACACACACAGAGGAACACTTGTATTACAAAAAGAGGTTGGTCAAAATATTCTGTGGTGTGCACATTTTGTGTCTATAGATTTTTCTGTAAGAAACCCCACCTCCTTTTCCCACCCTCCTCCTGCCGCGCCATCCACAGGCATTTCAAGTTCCGGTCCCATCATCCGTGCTGCAGGTGAGGCCCAGCTGAAGCTGCTGGGTGTAAGGTGCCTATGTCTCAGCTTCGCGGAAGATGCCACACTGCAGCGCTGCTCAGGTGCCCTGGGTGTGGGATCCAGGAAGATGCCCAGGGCCGAGGGCAAAACCAAGGAGAGGAGAAGTCAGGCGCCAGCAGCTGGACTGGGCCAACCCTTGACCTTCTTCAGGGATGGGTCTGAGGCCTTTGGGACTCTTCAGATTTGTGTGAGCCACAAACATTGATTATTCCCTGAAGACACAATCATGTTGAACTGAAAATAGACCCCCGAGAGGCCCCCAAGAGAGGGCTTTTCTGTACCCGGGGTCTTTAGTGTATCTGAACACATGGGGCTGTCATTCTGGTTGCAGGTCCACCATTAACCTCCCTTCTGTTGAGTTCTGGAGAGTTCTCCTCTTTTAGGCCACCATACCCCCGAGGGCTGACTGGGTGACACTGCCTTCGTGAGTGCATGTCTGTTGGGTATGGGGAGCCAAGCACCTTCCTGCTTTCCTGCCAGGATTTCTTTTTTTTTTTTTTAATTAAAATTTTTTTTTTATGGTGACATTGGTTAATGAAGTCCAGTAAGTTTCAGGTGTACAATTCGACAGTACGGCATATATATATGCATTGTGTGTTCACCTCTCATAGTTAGATTTCTTTCTGTCACTACATATTTGACCCGTTTTACCCCATCTACCTCCCCCCTCCCCCCTTCCCCCACCGTCTGGCAACCACTAGTCTATAGTCCATGTCCATGAGTCTCTGTTTGTTTGTCCCATTCATTTGTTGCTTTTAGGTTTATATCCCACATGTAAGTGATTTCATGTGGTTTTCAAATTTTTCTGTCTGGCTTATTTCGCTTAGCATGATTATCTCGAGGTCCATCCATGTTGTCGCAAATGGCAGTATTTCATCTCTTACGGCTGAGTAATATTCCATCATATATATGTGCCATAGCTTCTTTATCCAATCATCTATTGTCGGACACTTCGGTTGCTTCCATGTCCTGGCCACCATGAATAATGCTGCTATGAACATCGGTGTGCAAATATCTTTTCAGATATATGTTTTCAAGTGTTTGGGGTAAATACCCAGTAGAGGGATTGCTGGATCATATGGTAGATCAATTAGTTTTTTGAGGAACCTGCATACTGTTTTCCATAGCGGCTATACCAATTTGCAATCTCCCAGCAGTGTACGAGGGTTCCTTTTTCTCTGCATCCTTTCCAGCATTTGTTATTACTTGTCCTGTTGATAACAGCTATTCTAACAGGTATGAGATGGTATCTCATTGTGGTTTTGATTTGCATTTTCCTAATAGCTAGTGATGTTGAGCATCTTTTCATATGTTTGTTGGCTATTTGCATATCTTCTTGGGAGAAGTGTCTGTTTAAGTCCTCTGCCCATTTTTCGATTGGATTGTTTTTGTTTTTGTTGTTATTGGGTTGTATGAGTTCTTTGTATATTTTGGATATTAGGCCCTTATCGGAGGCGTTGCTTGCAAATATATTTTCCCATTTGGATGGTTGTCTTTTTACCTTGTCGACGGTTTCTTTTGCTGTGCAGAAGCTTTTCAGTTTAATGTAGTCCCATTCATTTATTTTTGCTTTTACTTCCCTTGCCTTTGAGGTCAAATTCATAAAATCCTCTTTAAGTCCGAGGTCCTTCAGTTTAGTTCCTATGTTTTCTTCTATGCATTTTATTGTTTCGGGTCTTATATTCAGGTCCTTAATCCATTTTGAGTTAATTTTGGTGTGTGGTGATAGATAATAGTCTAGTTTCATTTCCTTGCAGGTGGCTTTCCAGTTTTCCCAGCACCACTTATTGACGAGGCTTTCCTTTCTCCACTGTATGTTTTTGGCTTTTGTGTTGAAAAGTATTTGCCCATATAAACATGGCTTTATTTCTGGACTCTTGATTATGTTCCACTGGTTCATGTGTCTGTTTTTCTGCCAGTACCGTGCTGTTTTGATTATTGTCGTTTCGTGGTGTAATTTGAAGTCGGGAAGAGTGATGCCTCCAGCCTTGTTCTTTTTTCTCAGGATGGCTTTGGCAATTTGGGGTCTTTTGTGCTTCCATACAAATCTGATAATTTTTTGTTCTGTTTCTTTAAAAAGTGCCAATGGGATTTCGATGGGGGATTGCGTTAAATCTGTATAATGCTTTAGGTAATAAGGTCATTTTAACTTTGTTGATTCTTCCAATCCAAGAACACAAAATATCTTTCCATTTCTTTGTATCTTCTTTGATTTCTTTTAATAGGGTCTTGTAGTTTTCATCATATAGGTCCTTCACGTGTTTCATTAGATTTATTCCTAGGTATTTTATTCTTTTTGTTGCAATTGCAAGAGGAATTACTTTTTCCACTTTTTCTCCTGACACTGCATTATTAGAGTATAGGAACCTGCCGGCATTTCAACCCTCAGCTTCTTCTAACCAGGGACCAGCTCCAGGTCCAAGCTCCGAAGATGTTTCTAGCAGCAAAGGCCTCACGCTCCGAACAGGATCTGAGCTTCAGAATCTATCTCTGTAGGCTGCCAGGTCCAGGAGGGGCCATGCGGTGGCACCCGCCAGTGGGTTGGGAGGGAGGCAGGAAGGCACTGAGTCTGCAGGGTGCCGACCCCAGGCTGCCCCTGTGCCTGCCACAGCATCACACCTGAGCCCAAGCTGGAAACCAAGACCCTCCCCGGGTTTTGTGGGAAACCCCAGCTCCACAGGCGTGAGTGTTCTGGTGGAGGGCGCACAAGCCGACAGGCCTGGGCTGGACACCGAGCCTGTTTCCTCCACTATCAGACTTACAGAAGGGCAAGCACCGTTGCTATTGACCCAGGGGTGGCGCTGGCATGACCTGGGGAAGGGCCTGACTCTGTCTGGAACTTGGCTCCTGCCTGTGGGCTGGCACCACATCCCATGCTCTGAACGTCCATGGTGACTGGTTTTGTTTGTGTATGGTGTGTATTTGGAATTTCCTCCCCAGAAACAGGGCCGACTTCTCCAACTGGTTTTTATTTTGTCCTTAAGCCACATGTTTGAAAGTGACTTAATCACAGGGGTGTCATGATTGAAATCTCAAGGCCTGGTGCCCCGCCAGCCTGACTCCGAGGGCCCCAAGATGACCACTGGGCAGCGATGACTCCCCACAGGTCTTATGTGCACCATCCCCAGCAGCGTGGTTCTCCCAGCGGACCTGCTGTTGATTGATTGAGGGCCTACTATGTGCCAGGTGCTTCTCACACAGGCTCCTGCCCACAGCTGCCCTGGGAAGTAGGGCAGCTGTCCCCATTTTACAAACAAGGAAACTGAGGCCTGGAGGTGAAGTGCCTTGCCCAAGGCCACTGGCGGCTGAGGGCAGAGCTGTGGTCCCAGCTGCAAGCAGTGGTGCCCCTTGGGCTGGACAGGAAACACACAGACCACAGCAGTCAGCCCCAGAGTCTAGGGGAGAAGGAGGAAGAAAGATGAGCCTCTGGCTCAGGTTGACAGATCAGGGAAGCTTCTGGGAGGAGTGGCACTTGGGCTTGGCCTGAA
>NW_011889049.1:110308-121422 GCF_000151845.1 Pteropus vampyrus
AGAAAGATGAGCCTCTGGCTCAGGTTGACAGATCAGGGAAGCTTCTGGGAGGAGTGGCACTTGGGCTTGGCCTGAAGGATTTGGAGAGAGATGGGGAAAGACAGGCAGGGTAAAGATTTGGAGACACAGACGTAGGGTGTGTCTGGAGGAGCATGCTCAGGCAGATGGGCCCGACGTGGCCATGGGGACAGAGCAGGCCTGGTCTGGGCGCACTGGGGCGGGCTGGACTGGGTGTAGTAGGAGATCCTGAAGCGGGCTGGGCGTGCCGACCCGCTTGACCATCTTCCATGGGTGCAGCGTCGCTGATGAGTCTGTGGCCGGACTGACTCTCGCTCTCTTGCGGGAAATTCATTTTGTCTCTTCTTCGAAGCTTTTGAGATTTTTCTCTTCATTCGAATGCTCAGAAATTTCTCTATGGTGTTTCTAGAAGGTGATGTCTGGCTTTCTTGTTGTTATTGTTTCTCTTTGTGTTAACTTTTTAATTTAAGTGTAACCTTTATAAAATCCACACATCTTAAGAGCAGCTCCACGAATGTTTATATTCGTCTACACCCGCATGGCCACTGCCCAGGTCCAGATGCAGGCTGCTTACTCACTTCCTGCTCCCAGCAGGCTCTCTTTCATTCCCAGAGGAAACCGCCATCCTGACCCCAACACCAGTGATCGATTAGCTTTGCCTGTTCTTGACCTTCATGTAAATGGAAACATACAGTTATACGCGTGTGCACTTTTTTTTCCTAAATAAACTTTTAACATTTTAGAACAGTTTTCGATTTCCAGAACAAATGCCGATGCATCGTTACTAACTAGAATCCATACTTCATTCTGAGTTTTTCGGTTCTCCCCTAATGTCCTATTTCTGTCCTGAGGGCCCACCCAGGGTACCACACCACCTTCAGTCACCACGTCTCCTGAGGCGCCTCTTGGCTGCGGTAGTTTCTCAGACTTCCCTGGTTTTTGACGGTCTTGGCAGTGTCGAGCAGGACAGGCCCGGGATTTTGTACAAAATGGGTTTGGGGCAGACGACCACAGAGATGAAGCAGCGTCCTCATCACACCAGTTCAAGGACACGACCAATCGACATGACTTGTCTGTGAATGCTGACCTTGATCACTGGCCGAAGTGTGTTTATCAGGTTTCTCCACTGGAAAGGGACCCTTTTCCCCCCGCCCCCCTTTCTATACTGTCCCCTTTGGAAGGAAGTCACTCTGCACCCCACACTTGAGGAGCGGAGTGGCCGCTGCGCGCCGCCTCCCTGACGATGAAATAGCTACATAAGTGACCGAGAATTCTGCATGGGAGGCTGACCTCGTCACCTTCATTTAGTTATTCGCTCGATCATTTATCTCAGTAAGGACTCGTGGATGTATATTTAATACTTAGGACAAATAATCTAATGCTACTTTATTTTGTGGCTCAGATTGTTCTAGCTTTGGCTATTGGGAGCTCTTTCAGTTGGCTCCTGTGTCCCTCTGACATACCCCTGTCAGAGAGAGAGAGAGAGAGAGAGACAGAGACAGAGAGAGACAGAGACAGACAGAGACAGACAGAGACAGACAGAGACAGAGAGAGAGAGTTGAGCACATTCTTACTTTCTGACACTATAAGACACTCCAGGCTCATCTTGTCTAGTCCCTGCCCCAGCCCTAGAATCTGCCATTTCTCCCAAGAGTCTTGGCTCCTTTTACTGGAGAAAGGTATTGGAAACCAAGTCACATGTGACCAGAGTTACCAGGATGTCCCTGCCTCCTGGCGCCCTCGGCTGACAAAGCAAGGAGATGTGTGTGCGAATACTAACCCTGCGTATACGCATCTGTAACTATTTCTGCACGTAACTATTTATGTCTATATTAAGCTAAACATAAGTTTATATGGATGTTACCAACTCTAATCCACATGGAACATTCTAGCCTCTCCCCCTTGCTTATCTGTGATCTCTCCCTCCAACGGTGAGACAGCCGGCTCTCGCCACCTGCTATTTATTTACTTAATTGTTCAATTCCAGTGTACATGGCCCTAGAATTGTTAACTCGTGTCCCCACGGGAAGCAACTTTATCAACTAGAGTCCAGTCCTTTGGCCTTTAGTTTTGTGGGCTCTGTTCGTTTTCGAAGTTGCTTACGTCAGCACCTTCTTCTCCCGTGTCCTTCGGTGAGATCGTTCCATACGTTTCTAATACAATTGGATTCTCTCGTCACACTCCACACTCTGCCCTGGGATCCTTGACTCCTAATGGTTTTGGTAAACTTTTGTATCCATTAAGGTTCGCTCTTTGTGATATACAGTTCTATGAGTTTTGACAAATGCTGATGCTTTAAATCTACTGTTACAGCCTCATGCCCACCCCCACATTCCGGCAGCTACTGTGCTGTTGACAGTCGCGACCGCTTTGCCTTTTTCAGAATGGGATATAAATGGAACCATGTCGTATGCGGCATTTTCAGCCTGCTTTCACTTAGAACGATGCCTTGAAGATTCAGCCACGTCTTTTTGTGACTCGTTCATGTCCTTTTATCTCAGAATAACATCCACTGTATGGATGTAGCACAGTTTATTTAGCCATTCACTATTTACATTTTGGTTGTTTCTAGTTTTAGGTGATTATAAATAAGGCTGCTATAAACGTTCACATGTGTGGACATGTTTTAAAATCAGGTAAACACTTAGGAGCCCAACTAGTGGATCGTATGGTGAGAATATGTTTAGTTTTCAAGAAACAGCCAAACTGTCTTCAGAAGTGGCTGCACCATGTTGCATTCCCACCAGCCACGAGTGACGGTCTTGCCACCCCACGTCCTCGCCAGCGTCTGGTGGTGTTAGTGTTCTGGATTTTAGCCGTTCTGATGGGCACACAGTGGTGTCTCATTATTCGAATTTGCATTTTCCTAATGACAAAAGGTGCCGAACATCTTTTCATGTCCTATTTGCCATCTGTATCTCTCTTATCGTGAGGTATCTGTTCAGATCTTTGGCCCATTTGTTAAATGGGTTATTTGCTTTCTTACCGTTGCCTTTTAAGAATTGTTTGTATATTTTGCTTACAAGTCCTTTATCAAATATGTGTTTTTTTCCCCGGTCTGTGGCTCGTCTTCTCATTCTTTTAACATTATCGTTCACGGAGCGTAAGTTTTATATTTTTATAAAGATGAAGCTATAATTTTTCCTCTTTCATGGATTGTACTGTCGATGTTGTATTTAAAAACTCATCACCAAGCCCAAGGTCATGTAAATTTTTCTCCTGTGTTTTCTTCAAGAAGTTTGGTTGTTTTGCATTTTACATTTATGCCTATGATCCATTTTGAGTTAATTTTTGTGTAAAGTCTGCATCTAGGTTTATTTATTTTTTTGCGTATGGAAGTCCACTGGTTTCAGCACCATTTGCTAAAGAGACTGTCTTTTCTCCACTAAATTGCCTTTGTCTCTGTCAAAGACCATTTGACTCTGTTTGTGTGGGTCTATTTCTGGGCTTTATCCTGTTGCATTGAGCTCTGTGTCTGTCCCTTTACCAATGACACATTGTCTTGTAATACACCTCGAAATCTAGTAACACGAATCTTCCGACTTTGTTATCCTTTGGTGTTCGGTGTGTGGACTCTAGATTGATCGGTTTACATATGTAAGGCTCCCTCCCAAGCTAGGCATTTACTCTAAGAGTTCTTAGCCCCGGGAGGGGCAGTCTCTCCAGAGTCAGCAAAGCCCGAAGTTGTCATCGCATCAGAATTACAGAAAATAAAAAGGTATTAGTTACATTTGGCCCTCAGATACATTAAAGAATCTTCGGGGTGACGATAGAGATGTTTAAGAGAGTAAGGTGTAAGTTTCCCTAAGCAGCATAGAAAACATTTTAGTCTGGGAATGAGGAGTGACGTCAGAAGGGTGAAGGGTCCTGGAGGCTGTCTCGCTTGGATGGCATTACCCAAGAAAACAGGTTTGAAATTTCCAGGGTCGCTAACAACATCTCACTGGAGTTTAGAGTATGTTACAGTATAAGATACACACATATTTGTTGTTGGTTGTTTGTTTTTGTTGTTTAAAAAACATTTTCTTGGTGTATTTTGGGGTCAAGATGGCAATTCCGGCAGTCAAGCCTTTGGGGCTGTGAACTGATAATTCGGTGAAGTCTGAGTGGTGTCGCGTGTAACGGAGCGGAAGGGGTGCTGGTGGTCCCGGCGTGGGGTGCGGGGCAGGAGGTCTCCGGGAGAGCCGGAGGGGCAGGAGAAGGGGAGGGCCGATCCTCTCCCCAGGGGGCCTGGGACGGGGAGAGCAGGGAGGTGCCCAGGGAGGGCAGGACCTCCATTCACTCGCAGCCTGGCACTGCCAGCAGGAGCCTGGACCTTCAGGCCCCTGGGCTTCAGCGGAGGACCCGGGCTGGGCGGCCGGCCAGCCCGACGCGTGCAGAAGCCCCAGCTGCAGAGGGAGAAAAGCAATGACTGTCAGGTCCGCTCGTGCCTCAGTCCGTGGGCGCTGCTGGGACAGAGGTTTGAGTGTCAGGGCGCGTGTGCGGCGGGGTGGGGTGGGGTGGGGGTCCGGCTCTCGTGGCTGAGCTGCGCTCCCCCATGAGCCTGCAGGCAGCCTCTCCAGTCTGGGCAATTACTGGGCACCTTTGCTTCAGGTATTTGTTTTGTGGGTGACTTGGTGACTGGAAAGGTGCCAGGTTTTGGGGTTGTGGAGTTCATAAAAGCCAAGCTCTACGGTGAAACAATGGCTTTCTGGGAGGGCTTAGGCCTCCCGATAATTCGTTTTTATAGTTTTACTCCCTGAAGGCCCTGTTTTTTGTTTTTGTTTGTTTGTTTGTTTATTTTTCCTTTCTTTTTTGAAGGCCCTGTATTAACTTACCTTGAGACATAGTATCTCTTTTAACTGGGGGTCCAGTTAATCAAGCCAGTTTGTAAATGTCAAAGACTGGCTTTCACTTTATTATTCATCCTGTTAGCGACTCTTTGCCCAATATAGGATATTTTAGGGCAAAGGGGACTATGTATGACTGCAGGAAATTGAGGCGAGGCCACAGTTCAAGTGCGAGACACCTCCTTTCCCTCTGTTTTATGTTTACTGACTTCCCTAAGATTCCAGGGGCTGCGGTGTTTAAACTGAATGCTCAGGTCCGCCTCTTGAGCCCCATGTTAAGTCCAGGAGGTTACGTTGGTGGGTGCATCTTAGCAAATAATTCAGAACCCTGGATGAAGAGGCACCAAAGCCAAGAGGTGCTTTTAGAAATCTTTTCGCCGTAATCATATATAACAAACATACAACAAAATTTGTATGTGTTATATATAATTATTATATATTGTTACATACATTTTTGATTTCTAGTTGGGCCAAACCGGGGACTTTTGTTTTCATGTATGTATACATGTAAATTTTGTTTGTTATATTTTTATAAATATATTGAGTATCTAAATCCTGGGGTTTATTTATTAACCTTTGCTTTCTTTCCCTGGATCTATTTCTCTTTCACGCCACGCCCTACTTTTTATCTGTTTTCAGCTCTTAGCACCCGAAGCTGTGGTTTTTAGTGTCTATCTTGGGGTGATCAGAGAAAAGGGGGAGCGGGGAAAAGGGCCCAGCAGCCTGCCTGTAGGCGGCAGCCACTATGGGGGGGCCCCTTCCCCTCCCCCACCCCCCTCCTCCCTCCCTCCAAGGTCACGGTCTCCATGGGTGTGACCCCTCCCCCCCCCGGGGTCAGGGGAGAATCAGGGACACTGCACAGCACGACCCTGAGGGGTGCCCGGGCCGTGAGGTGGGTACCTTCACCCCGACTTCCTGGTGAGAGCTGTGGCTCCACGTGCAGGGCTCACTGAAAGGTCTGGGGGCGCGGCACCTCAGTTCCCCCATGGCGTAGTGCCGCTTGGAGGGACTTTGTCACATTCCTCCCCCCATGGAGGAGCCTTTCCTGAATGCAGCTAGTCAACCAAGAAGAACAGTGCCTGGAACATCCTCTCAGAACTTAGGCGAGTTAACCCTCGAACTCAAGGGGGTCTCCACCCTCGAGTTCCAGTTCCGACGGGGACTTCACAGCCACACAGGCAAGTGCAGCGACAGCAGAGGTGCCAGCAGGTGACGGCACCCTCCCAGGCTGCCCCGGAACCAGTTACTGAGCCAAGAGCAGCCTAGTGGCCCATCATCCAGTCTGAGGCCAAGCCAGTTGTTCAAAAGCGCAGCGTCCACACCTGATTCAGGTATGGCGAGGCCGGCGGACCAGGACATGGCTGCCACTGACAAAGTGGTTTGTTAGGTGCAGCTCCCAGGAAGAGAGGCGCACTACTCCCCACTGGGCCACGTTGGGGGGCGGGGAGCACCAGGGTCTGCCTGGAGCTGCGGGAGTGGGGGGCCCTTTAGGGCAGTTTCCGCTGGAAGGAATGGGGTGGCAGGTGAGCAGGCTGAGGGTTGGCTCGTGTGACTAAGTTTATTACAGTTGATTGTCCCTCGTCTGGAGTGGCGCTGCGTGATCAGGGCTAGGGGATGCCAGCCCTGAGTAGGGAGCCACTGGATGAGGTGATGGTGCCTGGGCTTGGGGTGGGGTCGGTTTGCAAATGTCAGGCACCCTCCCTGGCCAGGCATTTACTGTCTCTAGGAGTCGGCTGGCCCTGGGAGGGGCAGTCTCACCAGGGTCAGCAATGTCCCAAGAAGTCATAGCATCAGAATCACAACAATGAAGAGGCACAAGTAACACACCGCGTGGGTGTATCGGCACTTCTATGTTACAGCCGCACACCACTCCGGCATGCAGATTGCCACGAGGTGTCTGTCCACCCCCCTGGCTCTGACCAGCAGAGCTGCTGGAGTATTCCTGCATGTGGCTTCTGGTGGGTGTGTGTTTTTAATGCTTTAGGCTCTGTGCTCAGGAGCGAAATTCCTGCGTCGCAGGTAAACATGTGGAGCTTTGGGAGACATCGCTGCAGGCTTTCAGGAGGGAGGGGCTGAGCCAAGTCCAAGTCCTGTTGACACCTGCTTTCCATGTCTTCCTCTGATCCGGGGAATCCTTGTTTGACAGGATTTATTTATTCTGTCATGCAGCAAACTGTTACTCAGGGCGTCTCCCTTGCCAGACACTGGTTTAGGCATTCGGGGTACCAGGCACGACCCCAAGAGAACAAGACCCTTAGAGGAGCGAACAGGTAATCAACAAGTAGATAAATATGTGCTATAAAATTTATTTCAGATAAGGATAATCATAGTTACATACAATTAAGTTATAATTATAATTTCAGGGAGAGATGACTTCTTTGAAGAAAACAAGGCAGCACAGGGGTGGATGTTGCTTCTCCTTCATTCTCTCCATCCTTCTAGAAAGCTCATTAGATGGACGTGAGATTCTGGCCTCCATGTCTCTTCTTTCATGTGCTTCCATTGCAATAGTCGATTTTTTTTTTTTTTAAACAAGCAATTTACACCTGTCCATCTCCGCTCTATTTATTTGGTTTATGGATGAAACAGCCTTTTGTGTCTCTGGGGAGAGGTTACTCTCGGTCCTCAGCCCCACTCTGCTTCTCCGACAGCTCCGTTTTCCTGGACAGGCAGCTCTCCTCCTCGGACCGGCCCCCTCCCAGGCGGGCTGACTCTGGGTCACAGACTCCGCTGACCTCAGGCAGAGTGGGAGGGCCTGTCTGGGACGCAATCTGGCCTGTTTTTGGCAAATCTGGGGCAGAAAGGGGACTTTCTGCTGCTGGGGCACCAAGGAAGCGAGCGCTAAGGTTAAGACTTCTGGGTGGAGGTGCTCCCAGCTCCTCACAGCCGACCGCTCTGACCACGGGCTTACATTTGGGGACCCTCCCTGAGAGTCAGCGAACCCTCCACCCGGGCTGATGTCCTGGAAATGGGGGCGTGGAAGGATGTGGAGGAGTCACCGGACAGTGGCTGGCCTCGTCCTTGTCTGGGTCCTCTCGGTTTCCAGCCGGAGTCCCCGTTTCAGTGGTTGCGAACTAACAACTCTACACACATGCACACGCACACGCACACACACACACACGCATTCACAGAAACATTGTGAAGCTGGTATCGAGAGTTCACACAGCCTCCACATCCAATTTCCTTCATTTTACTGTCTTGCAATAGTTTGGTGCATCTGCTGCAATTGATAAACCAGCATCGACACACTATTATTAACGTTCGTATTCCATTCGGATTTCCTTGGTTTTTACCTAACGCCCCTTTTCTGGCCCAGGATTCCACTCTGCACACCATCCGACAAATACAGCGGGGACAGGATAGGGTGGGGAGGCGTGGTGGGCAGGGGGCAAGGGTGAGGGGCTATCACATGGGCTCTGGGCACGTTCACCACCTTGGAGCCGAGTTTCTGTGGTCCAGGCCGACCGTGGGGACTTGAGGGTCCCTTGGTCACGCGCCTTGAGCTTTCATCTGCTCCCAGGTCTCTCTCCAGGGTGCTCTTTGACTCAGCCCCGCGCAGGCCTGAGTTTCCTCCTCTGTAAAGTGAAGGTGTTGGGCTGGCGCCTTCTGGACGGGCTGAGTCCTGGGCTGCACGTGTGAGCGGTGTTTTCTGAGCCTTTTCCTGGGGCAGAGGGAGCCGGCGGGCATGGTTGTGTCCTGGCGGGGCAGAGCTGGGCCCCAGATCTCACTGGACGCAGCGTGGGGCCAGTGTTCTGACTTTGGGCTTTTCAAGTAAAAGATCAGGGGCCTGTCCCGCTTTGCTGCTTATTGCTGGTCACCTTCAGCTAGGCGCTCCCGTCTCTACAGCCTCGGTCTCCCTGTCTGTAGAGCGCCAGCTGCTGGGAGGGTCCCTCCCTGGCCTCTCTCTGGCTGGGATTAGAGCAGATTGCCCTGGGGAGCAGCGAGTTCTGTTTCAGGGGTGTGCGAGCTGGGCGGGTGACCCTTTGGGGTGCCGCAAGGTGGTGGCAGGCAGTGCTAGGCTCCGAGGGTCTTCCTGCTGGATGAAGGCTCCAGCCTCCGCGTCTGCCCTTTTTCCCACTGCTAAGTCACGGGCAAGTGGCTGGCTGTCACAGGATGCCCACGCACAGTGTTATTATTTTTTTTTCCAGCTCATGCCAGGACTGCCTTAGCCCTGGGCTGAGGGAGGCCTGCCAAGTGTGCCGCGCCCTTGGACCATGGACTTCCAGGAGACTAGGGGAAAGCTCACCATGATTACCTGTCTGCCCTGAAGTTCTCTGGCTGCCAGGCCAGTCTGCTACCCTGGCAGCTCCCAGGCCAGGCCAGGCTATGCCTCGGCTATGCCGGGTACTCCCTCCACAGGAGCAAGGGGAGGGAGAGGGATCCCCGAGAAGGTAAAAACGAGGAGCCCTGGGCCCCCACTCCCCCAAAACCTTCACCCTTCATTCAGACGTCAGGTTCTTCCATTTGCGTCTCCCACCACCAATGCCTCCCCACTTCCCAGCCCCGAGCTCCCACTCGCCCCTCAAGGCCCAGTGCAAAGGACCCCTCTACTGAATCCTAGGTTTCCCCACGCGAGTCATGCACGCGTCACCCCAAGTCATTATGGGCCTCTTCCGGCTGGTGTACCTGTGTCCCTCGATTTACCTGAAGGCAGGGGTGGGGCTGATACCACCATGAGCTTGTCACAGACACATCATCTGCCTTCCAAGTTGTTGCATGAAAGGGGTGGGCAGAGGCACGGAGAATTGCTGGGGCGAAGCTTCTGAACACCTGTCTGCTGGCACTGTGGCACCCGTCCATCTCCATCCCCGCACCCCAGTGGGCCCTATCACCTGCTCACCGGCGGGACGTGGGCAGCAGCGACGCGAGTGGGTCCGGGCGGCGGGGACATCGGACCCCTCACCAAGGCCAAGCCAGGCGAGCAGGGCAGCCGAGCGTACCGGGGCGTCCCCGCACAGCCTACGGCCGGGGGACTCGCGCGGGTCGCGTGCTAATAGTCCCACTTTCCCACGGAGGTGGCTGAGCTCCGAGAGCTACCGCGACCCACTCCGGGCCTGGGCAGCGCCAGAATCGCGAGGCCTCCACCGACCGGAGGTAGCACCGCCTCTGGTCTGGCGGTCCAGGGGCGCGCCTGGCCCCGCCCCCAGAGTCCCCGCCCCGGAGCCCCAAACCTGTCCAGCGCGGCGCGGGCCGGCGCCGGGTGGAGAGGCTCCGAGCTGCGCCCCGAGCTGCACGCGGAGATCTCCGGGCCCACCATGGGCAACAGCGCGGGCCGCAGCGACTTCGAGTGGGTCTACACTGACCAGCCGCACACGCAGCGCCGCAAGGAGATGCTCGGTGAGCGCCCGCGGGGGCCCAGAGGACACTGGCTTCCCCTGCTCCGGGGGGCGGCAGCGCACCCCTCCCCCAGCAATCCTAGCCCCCGGCATCCCTGGCCCGGGGCACCAGGGGGTCCGCGCCGCCCCGGTCTGAACTCCCCTGCGTCTCCGCCTCGGTCTTGGCATCCAGGACCCGAGGCCCCGAGCCCGGACCGGTGCGCTGGGGAGCGCGTCTCGGCTGCTCCCGGGCGCGCCCCTGGGAAGAACCTGGGCTCTGGGACGCGGCGGCGGCGCAGGGCTTGGCCCCGGGGGACCGTCCCCGTGCGGGACGCCGCCCCTGCCAGCGAAGGCAGCTCGGTGGTCTCCCGGAGGCCGTCGAGCCCACCGAGTGTAGAGAGAGCAGACGCCTCGAAGGAAGCAAACGCAGAACCAGAGAGACAGCTATTTTCTAAGACAAAGATTGTAGCAAAGAACCCCACCGTCCTTCCTGGTACGGTACGGCTTAGCGCACGGGGCTCCCCTCTCTGTGGGCGGGTTCCTCGGGACCCAGGATTATGGATAAAGGGCTTACACCTCCAAAACAGCTTTTACTAGGAGCCACCAAGTGGCCTCCACAGCCCCAGGTAGCTTCCAGCAGGCCGGCCCTGCTCCTGCCTCTCCAGAACAGGTGGCATCCCCCGCCACCTCCCCCCGCCCCGCACCTACACCTGGGGTTGGCAAAGCTTTTTATCGTTGCCAGTCAGGCCAATGAAGCTATACTAGTTTGCTGTGGGTTTAATTTCCATTTCTTTGATGATTTGTTTCCATGTTTAACTGGCATCTAAATTTCCCTTTTTCCCTCTTGGGTTAGTCTTTTGCTTGTTGATTGTTAGAGTTCTTTATTTAGGCTGCTTTTAACCCTTTGTCTTCTATGTTGCAAGTAATTTTCTTCTTTATAATTAGTTTTTTG
>NW_011889049.1:121472-127165 GCF_000151845.1 Pteropus vampyrus
TTGCTTGTTGATTGTTAGAGTTCTTTATTTAGGCTGCTTTTAACCCTTTGTCTTCTATGTTGCAAGTAATTTTCTTCTTTATAATTAGTTTTTTGTTATCACAGAAACTTTTTAAAATGCATTTGAGTCTATTGGCTTTTTTCTTTAGAGTTTTCCCTTTGGTGTCTCCATGCTCCAACCTAAGGCCTGGAAATATGCATCCTATGATTTTTAAACCTTTCAGACACTGGATGTATTGAGTGGTTGGTCCATGACTGTATCCGGCTGTAGCCGGGGGAGAAGGGGCTGGAGGCACTTGGGTGGGTTTGTGACTTTTGTGGTTTCCTCCTGTGAGGTGAGCAATAACCCAGCATTATTTGTGATCTCACCTGTGGCAGCAACCTCTGCACCTGTGAATTTCCGGGGAGGGGAGGGGAGGGGGGTGGAGGGTGGGGTCTTGGTGATCATTTGCTCCTCCCTCCCACCAGAGGGCAGGCATCTCGGCCGCTGCCGCCTGGCAGGGTCCAAGGCAGGGCTGCGTTTCATCCCCCTCCCCTTGCCGTCCCCTACCTTCCCCTTACTAGACTCGCTGGGCACCTGGCCCCGGGTGGAAAAGTCTGGGAAACATACCATGGCCCACGGAGCTTCCTGGAGGGATGCATACACTCTGGCCTGCAGCCTCACTTTTCCCGTCTGCAAAACGGGCACAGTCACCCTTGTCTAGCATGGGCATGAGGATGAAAGGCAAGCTTGGAAGGGAAGGTGTCCAGAGGGGTACCCAGAGCCCAGGACACGGAGAGGGATCTCTCTAAAGAGAGAAGCCACAGGACTTGGGCCAGGCTGCGGACCAAACAAATTCCCAAGGGCCGATTCTCCAGGGAGCCTGGCTCATTCCCATTTCCACCGGGTGCTGTGAGTTCCTCCCCATGCATCCAGTTTGGAGAGGGCGAACTTGGAACGTACCATTCTCCCTCCCTCCTTGGCATTTGCTCACCTGCCTGAGTGTCTTTCCCCTTGCTCTGCTCAGTGGCACTCGCTGAGGTCCACCTCCTGTGGGAAGCCCCCCCTGCTGCCCTTGCAGACCCTGCTGGGCGAGGCGGCTCCTCTGGAATTTTCCCTCGGTGGCTCCCACCCATTGGCTTCTCTGTCTGGGGCAGGCTGCAGGGTCCAGGGCTGGGGTCCTAAGCCGGCCTCCCTGGTGAAGCCCTCAGCACTCACTCATTAGCCGTGTGACCTCAGGCAAGTCGATACATAGATGAGCAAATTGAGGCTGGTGGAGTTAAAAGGGGTTAATTGTAGCGCTTCCTGTATGGGTTGCGCAGATGAAATGAGGCAGTGTTAAGTGCTTAGTAACATGAGCCTCGTGATAACTATTACCTCCTGCAGGCAGGCCCTTGTTCTCTCTCCGAGGGCAGGAAATGGCTTCCGGCCTCCATTCCCAGCCTGAGAGAAATCCTACCTGTGACTGCCAACCAGAAGAATGGAATGCAGAGAGGGGAGGCACGTTGCCTAGGGCCACACAGCTCTGAGACCCGCAGAGGCCAGGCTGGCGTTTGTGCGAACTCCTGGTGAGGATGTGCCGCGGCCCCACCCAGGTGGCTGCTGTGCTCCTGCCAAGCTGCTGGAGGCCAGTGGATGCTCAATAAAGATCCTTAACTTGGAGTCAGGGTCCAGAAAGTTCTCGCGGAGGGTTGGCTGCAAGTTCTTTGGGCAGTACCAAAGTCCATCTGCAGCTCATGCCTGCATGGGGAGTGTGGGGTCCTACGGCAGCCTCTAAGAGCCATGTCTCCCAGGCCAGGTGCTTCCTATATCGCAAGGGCGGGAACAGATCCAACAGGAGTTTGGTGCCATCGAGACCAGAGTCCAAGCCAGGCGTGGCCGTGCTCTAAGAAGCAGGCTTTGGATTTGTCTTTTCAAAAACAAATACCTTTGTGATTTCGTTTGTTTTTGTTCTTATGAAAATAGGGCTCATACATGTTTTAAAAAAGTTCAAATAATTAAAGGAAAACAAAAGAGGAAAACAAGGAAGTAAGACTCTTGGCAGTGGCTGGGTTTTTTTGTCTAGGAAAGGCCCTGGCTGGGGCTCTCTCAGTGGCAAGTGGGAAAATCCAGAACAGAACAGACCAAGCTGACGCTACAGAGGATTTGCGGACTCTCTTCGTCCAGCCTCAGAGACGCAGCTCCAGGTGAGAGCACTCACTGCCTGAGGCCCTCATCCCAGCTGCAGTCAGCATGGAGGCCCCGCCCCCCTCTACCAGGTGGGCTGCCGGCAGTGCCAGGCCTGTGTCCACCTGGCTGGGAGATCCCACAGAAGACAGAGGGGTGCCTCCCTACCCTCCTGCCCTGAGTGGCGTGCCCTCCCCTGGAGCCAGCTAATCACTGACCAGAGCTGTAAGTCCCGCGATTGGCGAGTGGGCAGGGTCAGTGACGGGCAGGGTCAGTGACTGGCATGGTGAGGGCAGAGAGAAGGAAGGCAGCTCTCCAAGAGAGGGAAGGGAGGCCAGGGTCTTAGGTTGGGTGGGGCTGGGTGAGGGGTGTTGAGTGCTTAGGCTCACAGCTGCACAGACACTGGGTGATCCCTAAGGGGTCACCCCGGGGCCCTGTCTGACCTGATTATGTCTTCCATGCTCGAATCCTCTGAGGACTGGCCTTGCTAAAACCCCACTCTCTGCCCCGGCCTCCTGGGCACGCCCAGGCTCTGGCCCCCACCGGATCTCCTTACTTTTCGCTCTGTAGCCACTGCGTGGAATGCAGCCCCATTTCCTACGTCATGGCTTTTGCGAATGCTCTTCCCTCTAAATTCTTTCCCCTGCTCCTCATCTACCGAACTCCTGTGGGTCCTTCGGGTCTCCGCCTAAGTGTCCTTTTTCCAGAAACACTCTCTCCCCCTCCCCCCACACACACATTGCATGCCAGTTTGATGTTAAAGGATCGAATCTCCAGAGGGGACCAAAAACCCTGATCTGTAAACATTTCCATCATGGCCAACCTAGTGACCAACGTGTGTCATCGCTGAGCATGAATTTGAGAAGAGGGGAGCATATTGCGTGCTTGCTGGCCTGCTGGCAGGTGTGACTTGATGAAGACAGAGCCCCCCCATCCCCCGTTCCCCCTCCCAGCCCCCACCAAGCCCCGCCCTCCTCCGTGCTCCTGCAGGGGCCGGCCCTTTTACCCAGAGGCCTTTGCCCTACCAGTCATCTGCCTTGTTTCGTGGGGTGATTGCTTTAACCCGCTGGCCCCCCCGCCTCCGAGTTCCCCCTAGGGCAGGGCCAGGCCCCCCTTCTTGGCAGCAGCTCCCGCTCCGGATCCCCGGAGGTGAGACGTGCCCTGGGCAGCGGGCTTGGACGCTGGGCGCGCAGCCTCAGCCCGGCGTGCAGGTTTCACCCTTGCTGAGTGGAGAGCTGTTCTAGGTGGCATTTCTAAGCCGCTTTTCCTTCCTTGATCTTCCTGCTTGTCTTGTGAATTTTCTGCTCATGCCCTTGGTTCCTCTCCATCGGAGCTGTCCTTTTTCTTGATTTGCGAGAGCTCTGTGTGTGTGACTTGTGGCAGCCCCGCCTTGGCCACAGGTGACCTTCCCCGGGCTGCCCTTCGTTTTCCCGTTTGAGTCCTTTTTTCTGTCCTTTCTCTTCTTCCCTCAGGACCCTGACTCAGTGCTTCCCCGTCTGAGCCTCTGTTCTCCCCTTCTCTCTACGCAGGACCTGAACAGAGCCACCACCTGTCCTCAGGTGCCTGACACATGGCTCGAGGCAGGTGCCAGCTCACATGTCCCTTTCCAGCCTCCGTATTGATGGGCGTGCTGTGTCTCCCGCCTGGCTTCTTATTCCCTGTTCTGTAATTTGTAACCGCTTTTACGAGGCATGATTTACATGTCGTAAAATTCAGTAATTTTAAAGGCACAGTCCAACAACTTTTAGTGAAGTTACATAATCCGATTTAGAGTATTTCCATTACCTGACAAAGATCCCTCTGACCACATGGTCACTGCACAGCCCCACCCCGTGTTCTCATACCCAAACCCTTTATCCTGTGAGTTTTAGCTGGGCTACCACGGGACGTCGTGTGTGTGTGCTTCTCTCAGCACGTTCTAGCTGGGACACACTGTGCCCCCGCTCAGCCTGGAACCCCTCCCATCTCTGTGATCTGGGGCCTGGCTTTCACAGACCTTCTGCAAATATTTGTCAATGAACAAAAAGCAGTTTTAGAGGCAGAGAACAGTGACTCCTGAAGGCACTTTGGGCCACTTTCCATTTTCTGTGTTGAACCAGGTCCGCAAAGTGCCTCCCACAGTGACCAGACAGGGCTAGGCTTGTCTTTTGGCTCCAGAACTGAAAAAGTGGGTGGACAGACTGAGCTGTGGGAGGGCGGCTAACCAAGGTCAGGGCCAGCCTGCGAGGAAGCCTTTCAGGAAGGGGGATTAGGAGGCTTTGAGTGCTTTTGTTAGGAGCAGTGGCAGAGGGAAGGTTACACGGCTGTGGGTGGGGAGAGGTGGGCAGAGGAAGCTGGGCCGCTGGCGTCCCGCACGGCAGCTCGTGTGTGACAGGGTCGGCTGGGAGCTGGGAAGCAGGTGTGAGGTGGACTGTTTGAGACTTCGGAGCACTCGCGTGAAGAAAGGCGGTGACAAAGACTTTCCCTACCCCCCAGGCAGGGAGACTGGCCTGCGCCGGCGTTCGAACTCCCTGGGGGACTGCTGAGTGTTCGGTCCTGGACGGTGCCAGGCCTGGCGCATGGAAGAGGCCAGGGTGCAAGTGAGGAGAAGCCCCCATGCTCCTGGGAGCCTTGCTGGGGACCAGGGGGAGGTGACTTCATGGCCAGCCGTTTCTGGCCAGAGCTGGTGGAAGGCCTGTGGCTGGGAGGAGGGAAAATGTCTATTCAAGCCTTTTGCCCATTTTTGAACTGGGTTGACCACCTTTTGTCTGAGTTGTAGATCTTCACGTATTCTGGATTCGAGATCCTTATCCAGAGCTGGGTTGTGGACTTGCTCTGAGAGCTACACCCTCCTAGCCCCCCAGGGACCGCACCCTGTGGCTGGCCGAGTGAGGCCCAGGTTTAAATCTTGCCCCTTGGCTTGCTCCCTCTTCCTCACTCGCCCCGTGACCACCGCGTTTGAGGATCGGATTGGCTGGTGTCCTTGGCCAGGTGCAGGCGCTGGGCTCCAAGAGGCCTCTGCCAGCTGCCAGTGGGCAGGGAGGGATTCAGACCCATTGGCCACTGCCAGGCTGTCCCGAAAGCTGTGTGGAGCCAGCTCTTGTAGCTGCCCGATCAGGCGAAGGCTTGGTGGCAGTGCCGGTACGTGGACAGCTGCCTGACGGATTCTGTTGGCTTCTCGGGCAGAGGTGACCTGTGGTTCCAGGATGCAGGGACCCCAACTGTCCCCAGCATCTCCCAGCAGACATGGGCTGTCCAACAGTTCAGGGGCCGGAATATTCAGAGGGGACACACACTGAGGCACAGCACACCTTGCCACCTCATGCTGGGACACCAAGGCCCCCAGAAGGTGGCCGCACAGCAAGATCGAGACTGACCCTGAAGCCAGAGCCCGGGCGGCAGCTGGGGCAGCAGGGCTCTGAGCCTGAGTCTCCCCTCTGACGGGCGCAGTGCCTCTGCCCATGTTGCATACCCCCAGGGACAGGCAGCTCACCACCTCTGAAATAGCCTGTTCCCTGGGAGACTTTGACAGGGCGCTGCAGCCAGATACCCTCTTTTATCTCTAGTCA
>NW_011889049.1:128324-130246 GCF_000151845.1 Pteropus vampyrus
GGCGGTTCGGTTCGCCTGGGCGTGGCCAGGAAGCTGCTTTGATTTTTGGCATTATGTTTCTGTGACCTCTGGTGACACCTGCTCTTTATTTAGGCTGCTGGCAAAGAGCCCCATTCTGGGGAGGTCTCCCCAGAATCCCCCAGGTGGTGAACAGGCAGGTTCACCCACGGGCCATGCTGTTCCTAGCCCCCCAAAGCACAGGCCCAGGTCTTAGCCTGACCCTCGGGGGTGAACTTGCCCCTGTGTCACTGCCTGGGGGCTTCATGGATGGTGGAAAGAGGCCCAAGGGGAAGACGGCAGGACAAACAGTGAAAGTGGGAGCGAGGGGGGCCGAGGGAGGGTGAGCTCGCGTGTGGAGGCCTGGGCCGCGGGCGCCCGGCTCACCACGCTCTCTCCTGGTCCTGCCTGCAGCCAAGTACCCGGCCATCAAGGCGCTGATGCGGCCGGACCCTCATCTCAAGTGGACGGTGCTGGGGCTGGTGCTGGCGCAGCTGCTCGCCTGCTGGCTGGTGCGGGGGCTGGCGTGGCGCTGGCTGCTCTTCTGGGCCTACACCTTCGGCGGCTGCGTGAACCACTCGCTGACGCTGGCCATCCACGACATCTCGCACAACACGGCCTTCGGCAACGCCCACGCCGCCCACAACCGCTGGTTCGCCATCTTCGCCAACCTGCCGGTGGGCTTGCCCTACGCCGCCTCCTTCAAGAAGTACCACGTGGACCACCACCGCTACCTGGGCGGCGACGGGCTGGACGTGGACGTGCCCACGCGCCTCGAGGGCTGGCTCTTCTGCACGCCGGCCCGCAAGCTGCTCTGGCTGGTGCTGCAGCCCTTCCTCTACTCGCTGCGGCCGCTCTACGTGAACCCCAAGGCCTTGACCCGCATGGAGGTGTTCAACGCGCTGGTCCAGCTGGCGGCCGATGCGGCCATCTTCGCCCTCTGGGGGCTCAAGCCCGTGGCCTATCTGCTGGCCAGCTCCCTGCTGGGCCTGGGTCTCCACCCCATCTCGGGCCACTTCGTGGCTGAGCACTACATGTTCCTCAAGGGCCACGAGACCTACTCCTACTACGGGCCCCTCAACTGGATCACCTTCAACGTGGGCTACCACGTGGAGCACCACGACTTCCCCAGTATCCCCGGCTGCAACCTGCCCCTGGTACGTGGCTGCGGTGGGCAAGGGGCGGGGCTGTCCGAGGGGGCGGGGAAGCGTGGCGGGCCTGGGGCCACGCTCCGGCCCCCCTTTCCTGATCACGGGGTGGCCTCGTTCTCAGATGTGGTCCTCAGGGCAAAGGGAAAGGCCACACAGCACAGGCCTTTATAGTTTAGACCGCTCGGTTTAATGAAAACTGAAAACGTGTGAGCCCGGCTGTGACGGGTACTGGCTGTGCATCCTTGGGCGAGCCACTTGCCCTCTCTGTGCCTCGGCTTCCTCCTCTGTAAAATGGGGCAGCAGTAGTGACAGTGCATGAGAAGCACCTCCCCTTCCTGGCTCCCGACTCCCTGTCACTGTCCCGTGACTTTCCAGGGCCCCCACAGGGCACGGAGAGGACATGGAGGGCTTTGCTGTTTATGACCCAAGGGGCTTGGCCTGAGCTGGTGCAGAGCAGAAGCCTCCAGGGCTGGTGCCCCTGTCTCGGGAGGCCTGGGGATGGAGAATTTCTGGAGGAGGGAGGGGAAGGAAGGGCGGGAGGAGTCCCAGTCTGCCAGTGGGTGGTTAGACCTGAGGTGCCCCGAGGCACAGAGGTCCGAGGATGCCACACTGAGGTCTTTCGTGTGTGCACGTGTCTGTGTGCCTGAATGTGCCCCATGTGCACATGTATTTGTGCATGTGGTTGTGTGAGCGCTTGCCTGGTTGTGCAGGTGTTTGTGCCTGGCCTGTGTGACTGGAGTCCAGCAGCCCGTGTGTCCAGCGCCCGGCTCCCTC
>NW_011889049.1:131047-132380 GCF_000151845.1 Pteropus vampyrus
GGCTGGCAGTTCAGAGACTGTGCCAGCACTGGCTGGCCTCCTGCCTGGCTGAGGTGGGCACGGGTGCCCTGGGAGGTGACAGCGTGTGTGCGTGTGCGTCCATGCTTGTGTGTGTGTGTGTGTGTGCGCGTGTGCGCGCGCGTGTGTGTATCTGAATGCTCACGTACACGTGCACGGCAGTGGCCGGTCTGCGCAGGCGCGGCCCCTGACCCGCTCGCCTCCCTGCAGGTGCGGAAGATCGCGCCGGAGTACTACGACCACCTGCCGCAGCACCACTCGTGGGTGAAGGTGCTCTGGGATTTTGTGTTCGAGGACTCCCTAGGGCCCTACGCCAGGGTGAAGCGGGTGTGCAAGCTGGCAGAGGGCGGCCTGTGAGCCTGACTGCCTGGCACCCAGCATGCACGGACCCCGCTGCGCCCTGGCAGGCCGGCTGCTGGGCCTCACCCTGCCCCACCCACCTGCTGCAGAGCCGGTTGTCACCATGGCCCCCTCGGCCTAGCGCCCAGAACTGGTTTGGCTGCATTTGGTTCCCGCACCCTCGGTGGCTGCCGCTGTCCCCTAGACCACCCAGGGACCACGCCTGGTGACAGCAGGCACAAGCAGCGGCCCGGAGAAGCTCGGTCTGCAGTGCACTCGCTCTGACCTCAGCCAGGCCCGCCCTTTCTGGGCCGGCGCCAGCCCTGCCTTGGGCGCTCTGTGCCGTCCACGCAGCTGCTCGCTCTAGTGTTCTTGTGCCCGAAATTAAATGTTTCCACATCCATGGACATGCTTCCGAGGGGGTGGTCTGGGCTCCAGCCCGGGCCTCAGACGAGGCCCTGGGACAGCCCCGGAGGGGGTCCCCAGAGTCGTGCTCCACCTGCTCCCTGCCCTTGAGGACCACTGTTGCTCCCACACTTTGGTGCTGAGGCAGCATCCCCCAAGGGCCCTGCCTTTGGGGAGTGTAGGCAGCAGGAGGCCCTGCATGCCCTGGGGGGGGTCCATGTGGCCAGAAGCCCCTCGTTACCAGCCTCCCCTCCTTTGCGCCTCTGGGCCAGGTGCTGCAGACGTCACCTCCCCTTGGTCCACGTCACCTGCTCCTGCCACCTGTCTCCCCACCTGCCCAACTCCTGCTCTACCTTGAGCCTGCACCCCTGTGGGAAGCGTGTGCTGAGCCCCCAGAAGGTTCAGGCTGGGCACCGTGGGTCGTCCCCCACAGCTCAGATGTGGGGCTTGAGTCTCACAGCACAGAGGCCACAGGTCAGAACATGGTGGCTGGACAGACAGGTGACTGCCCAAGTGAACTGTGGCTCCGAGAGAAAGGGAAGCAGGCAGGGGTCCTCGGTGTCTGTAAAGG
>NW_011889049.1:132430-140131 GCF_000151845.1 Pteropus vampyrus
AGAAGCCCCTCGTTACCAGCCTCCCCTCCTTTGCGCCTCTGGGCCAGGTGCTGCAGACGTCACCTCCCCTTGGTCCACGTCACGTGCTCCTGCCACCTGTCCCCCCACCTGCCCAACTCCTGCTCTACCTTGAGCCTGCACCCCTGTGGGAAGCGTGTGCTGAGCCCCCAGAAGGTTCAGGCTGGGCACCGTGGGTTGTCCCCCACAGCTCAGATGTGGGGCTTGAATCTCACAGCACAGTGGCCACAGGCCAGAACATGGTGGCTGGACAGACAGGTGACTGCCCAAGTGAACTGTGGCTCCGAGAGAAAGGGAAGCAGGCAGGGGTCCTCGGTGTCTGTAAAGGGGAACAGGCTGTCCTGACCGTGGCAGGGGCTGGTGGCACTGCCGAGCCCGCGGGAGGCATCCCTCTCATCAGCCCCTCGGCGGCCCCACCCCCGGGCCCTAGGACTGCGGCACTCTGGGACCTGGGGACCTACGGAGGTGGAAGGCAGCTGGGACCCGGGCCAGCGCACAGGGGTCTGAGCCTCGGGCTGACCTCTGAATGGGCAGAGCCGTCCTCTCGTCGTCTCTGAGGGGCCCTGGGGCACGCAGCGGATGAAGTATGTCCAGAGCCTGGCCAGAAAGTCTCCTTATCAGCCAGACTGGGGTCCTCTCTCATGTCCCCTCCCATGGCCCTCAGGATGGCTGGGCCAGGGGCTGGGCACACTGCTGGCTGTGAGAAGGTCACAGGGTTCCAAGGCCTGCGCCACTGGCTGGGGCCTCACTCCTGGTCCAGGGGCAGCAGTGGCCCAGGCTAGAGTCAGGACCTCCCTGGCTACGATGGGTACTTGCTTGGTCTGAGAACGGCCGGCAAGAGCCTCAGGAGGGCTTTGGGCGTCCCTGCTGCCCAGGGGGTAGGGGCCCAGGTCCCCTCTGGAGGCGGAGTGGGGGGAAAGCCCGCCTTTTGCTTCTATAGCCCCACCTGTGTCACGGCGGGTCAAACGGGGACCCTGTCCAGCCCTGGCGGCCAGAGCGCATGCGGACTCCGTTTGCTGTCCGGGGCGTAGGTGCCACTCAGGGCCTGCCCCCCAGTGCCCCGTGGGGGTGGCTCCCAGGCCTCCCCTGGACCTGGCTGGAAGGGCCTGCGCTGCCCAGCTCACCCTCTCTGTCCTTCCACGTCTGGATCTGGCCTGGTTCCCCACCCAAGGACCCCACCTTGCTCCTGGCACCACGGTCATGGGCCTTTCTGCCCTGTGGCGTCTCCAGCCAGGAGCGACCGGAGCCGGCGTAGAGAGTGCGCGGGAGCCGAGCGTGTGGACAGTAAGCGTTTATTACCACGTGGACACAGACGGTGCGGGGCGTGGACGACCGCCACGCCAGGACGCTGGGGGGGGGCTGCGCATGGACACGCCACCGCCAGCCACGGCGGGCCAGCGTCACCGGGAGGAACCACCTAAGGAAGCGCGTGACCTGGGGCGTCTTCTCTATAAACCGAAGGAAACGTACACTTAAATAGGCAAATATAAAATACAAAAAAGGCGAGCGGACCTGGCGTTCTGTGTCAGGTAGGGTCTAAAAAAATCCGGGACTTGACCTTTTTCCTCATTTTAATATTTTATCACAGGTTAAGACTTTAAATGAAGCACGTCCTGGCCTCGGCGCGTGTCGCGTGTGCTGAGGCCCGGGCCGGCGGGGCTCCTCGCTGTCCCGTTGTCCGGAGGACTGCATCCTGGGTGGCGGGGCCGAGCGCACTACGAGGTGCTGATCCCACTCAGCTCCTGCCTGATGGCTGTGGGACAGGGCGCGAAGGTGGCTCAGGTGCAGCAGGGACCAGCCTGGCCGGCTCCTCTGCCCTCTGCACGGCCCTGTCCCCACGGCCCCGGCTCCATGGCTGCGGTGAGGTCCTTACTGGTGCCTGCCCCTCTCTGTCTCCTGAGGGCCCCACCCAGACCCCCAGAAGTCAGAGGCACAGGCTAGAGGCCAAGCAGGGCAGTGGGCTCTGGCACAGACTTTGGGGTGACAACTAAGCCCCTGTGGGTCTCGGCATCATTTCTTGAGCCAGTCCACTGAGGGTGGAGCTGGGGTAGGGGCGACCAACCCATGGACCTGGAGGTAGGGAGGGGCCAGTGGCACCAGGAGCCCTGCACAGGTCTGCAAAGGTGGGCATCCCGGAGCTGTTCAGAGGACCTGGGGACACCTCCCACCAGTGGCAGCAGGAAGTCCCTGGCCTTGAGCAGGTGGGCTGCTCCCTGACTCCCTGGCTGGAGGTCCGCCCAGAGGGCCAGGGGCTTCCTGTGCTCTTCTCCCCAGCTTCCTCCTGTCCCCACCCCTTAGGGTGTCCCCCCTAATTCTGGCCTTTCCCCAGATGGACCCCAGTAAGCCTAGAGCAAAAGGCCAGGAGAGAGCAGAGGGCGGGGCACACGTCAAGTAACAAGGGGTGTTTCTCAGAGCCCCCGCAAACTGCCCACACCTCCCCACGGCTGCTTAGCCACATGCCTGCGAGGCAGCTTCCACCTGTGGCTGTTAGGAACAGACAGGAACCCAGTGCTCTCTGCTGGGACAGGGTATGACCCAGGTCTGCGGGCATCTCAGGCAGCTCCCTGCCACCAGCCCCCAGGTGTGACCTCGCCACCGTGCCCGATTCCTCGCCTATGGTGGGTGACGGAGGCGCCTCACCGCTCTATCCCGGGTTGAGCAAACCCTCCCTTTTCCCCTGGCTCCAGGTCTGAGGCGGCGTGTCAGAGGCCCTGCCCTCTGGACCCAGAGACTCTTTGGGGGGGGCCACCTGCCTGCTCCCCCAGCTCAGGGCCTGGCAGCCTGTGAACTAGGTCAGGCCCATAATAGTTCTGTAGCTTCTCGGTCCCCCTAACCCCTAGGAAGGCAGTAATCTCCCTTACGATCTCAAACCCAGTGATCGGAGGTGGCAGAATCATAAAAGACAACTTGGGTCCAGAGACGCTGAAATGAACACAGGGCTGAGGCTGCCTGACTGCCCTTGGCTTTGGAACGCATCCCTGACCTCGGCCGCCCTCCCGGGCGGGCACTGCTGTGAACCCGGGGAGAAGCACGGGAGTGGGGGAGCACAATCCACTGCCAGGGGGGTGCACACACTCGGGCAAGTCCCTCAGCTCGTCTGCGCCTCGGGTTCCTCAGCTGGAGAATGGGGAGGAGGACCGGAACTGGAGCACAAGGCCACGGGGCCCTGGCTCTGGGCCCCAGATGGCCACCCCAGCTGGGCCACCCGGCCCGCTCCCCAACCGTGACGGGCCCCCGCTCACCGTCGATGATCTCCTCCTTCACCTTGTGGAGCTCCCGGACCACCTCCTCCAGGATCTCCTACGGGGAGCAGGGCCTCAGGCACAGTGCAGGCTGGGGCGCCTCCAGGGGCGGGGGTCCTGGGCTTCATCCTCACCCTCGCCCACCCCCACAGCTCCCTCCCCAAGCCAGGATGGCGCGTGCACTGGAGATGGGGCACCGGGGTAGGGGCCCAGGTCCCCTCTGGAGGCGGAGTGGGGGGAAAGCCCGCCTTCTGCTTCTATAGCCCCACCTGTGTCACGGCGGGTCAAACGGGGACCCTGTCCAGCCCTGGCGGCCAGAGCGCACGCGGACTCCGTTCGCTGTCCGGGGCGTAGGTGCCACTCAGGGCCTGCCCCCCAGTGCCCCGTGGGGGTGGCTCCCAGGCCTCCCCTGGACCTGGCTGGAAGGGCCTGCGCTGCCCAGCTCACCCTCTCTGTCCTTCCACGTCTGGATCTGGCCTGGTTCCCCACCCAAGGACCCCACCTTGCTCCTGGCACCACGGTCATGGGCCTTTCTGCCCTGTGGCGTCCCCAGCCAGGAGCGACCGGAGCCGGCGTAGAGAGTGCGCGGGAGCCGAGCGTGTGGACAGTAAGCGTTTATTACCACGTGGACACAGACGGTGCGGGGCGTGGACGACGGCCACGCCAGGACGCTGGGGGGGGCTGCGCATGGACACGCCACCGCCAGCCACGGCGGGCCAGCGTCACCGGGAGGAACCACCTAAGGAAGCGCGTGACCTGGGGCGTCTTCTCTATAAACCGAAGGAAACGTACACTTAAATAGGCAAATATAAAATACAAAAAAGGCGAGCGGACCTGGCGTTCTGTGTCAGGTAGGGTCTAAAAAAATCCGGGACTTGACCTTTTTCCTCATTTTAATATTTTATCACAGGTTAAGACTTTAAATGAAGCACGTCCTGGCCTCGGCGCGTGTCGCGTGTGCTGAGGCCCGGGCCGGCGGGGCTCCTCGCTGTCCCGTTGTCCGGAGGACTGCATCCTGGGTGGCGGGGCCGAGCGCACTACGAGGTGCTGATCCCACTCAGCTCCTGCCTGATGGCTGTGGGACAGGGCGCGAAGGTGGCTCAGGTGCAGCAGGGACCAGCCTGGCCGGCTCCTCTGCCCTCTGCACGGCCCTGTCCCCACGGCCCCGGCTCCATGGCTGCGGTGAGGTCCTTACTGGTGCCTGCCCCTCTCTGTCTCCTGAGGGCCCCACCCAGACCCCCAGAAGTCAGAGGCACAGGCTAGAGGCCAAGCAGGGCAGTGGGCTCTGGCACAGACTTTGGGGTGACAACTAAGCCCCTGTGGGTCTCGGCATCATTTCTTGAGCCAGTCCACTGAGGGTGGAGCTGGGGTAGGGGCGACCAACCCATGGACCTGGAGGTAGGGAGGGGCCAGTGGCACCAGGAGCCCTGCACAGGTCTGCAAAGGTGGGCATCCCGGAGCTGTTCAGAGGACCTGGGGACACCTCCCACCAGTGGCAGCAGGAAGTCCCTGGCCTTGAGCAGGTGGGCTGCTCCCTGACTCCCTGGCTGGAGGTCCGCCCAGAGGGCCAGGGGCTTCCTGTGCTCTTCTCCCCAGCTTCCTCCTGTCCCCACCCCTTAGGGTGTCCCCCCTAATTCTGGCCTTTCCCCAGATGGACCCCAGTAAGCCTAGAGCAAAAGGCCAGGAGAGAGCAGAGGGCGGGGCACACGTCAAGTAACAAGGGGTGTTTCTCAGAGCCCCCGCAAACTGCCCACACCTCCCCACGGCTGCTTAGCCACATGCCTGCGAGGCAGCTTCCACCTGTGGCTGTTAGGAACAGACAGGAACCCAGTGCTCTCTGCTGGGACAGGGTATGACCCAGGTCTGCGGGCATCTCAGGCAGCTCCCTGCCACCAGCCCCCAGGTGTGACCTCGCCACCGTGCCCGATTCCTCGCCTATGGTGGGTGACGGAGGCGCCTCACCGCTCTATCCCGGGTTGAGCAAACCCTCCCTTTTCCCCTGGCTCCAGGTCTGAGGCGGCGTGTCAGAGGCCCTGCCCTCTGGACCCAGAGACTCTTTGGGGGGGGGGCCACCTGCCTGCTCCCCCAGCTCAGGGCCTGGCAGCCTGTGAACTAGGTCAGGCCCATAATAGTTCTGTAGCTTCTCGGTCCCCCTAACCCCTAGGAAGGCAGTAATCTCCCTTACGATCTCAAACCCAGTGATCGGAGGTGGCAGAATCATAAAAGACAACTTGGGTCCAGAGACGCTGAAATGAACACAGGGCTGAGGCTGCCTGACTGCCCTTGGCTTTGGAACGCATCCCTGACCTCGGCCGCCCTCCCGGGCGGGCACTGCTGTGAACCCGGGGAGAAGCACGGGAGTGGGGGAGCACAATCCACTGCCAGGGGGGTGCACACACTCGGGCAAGTCCCTCAGCTCGTCTGCGCCTCGGGTTCCTCAGCTGGAGAATGGGGAGGAGGACCGGAACCGGAGCACAAGGCCACGGGGCCCTGGCTCTGGGCCCCAGATAGCCACCCCAGCTGGGCCACCCGGCCCGCTCCCCAACCGTGACGGGCCCCCGCTCACCGTCGATGATCTCCTCCTTCACCTTGTGGAGCTCCCGGACCACCTCCTCCAGGATCTCCTACGGGGAGCAGGGCCTCAGGCACAGTGCAGGCTGGGGCGCCTCCAGGGGCGGGGGTCCTGGGCTTCATCCTCACCCTCGCCCACCCCTACAGCTCCCTCCCCAAGCCAGGATGGCGCGTGCACTGGAGATGGGGCACCCTGGCCAGCCCCGGGGCCTCCCACGCCTCAGGTGCACACTGGAGGGGGGTGCGAGGGGCAGGGGGGTTGCTTTGCTCTGGTGATGGCAGGGGCTGGGGACAAATGCTGTGACCCTTCTCCACAGCTGGCCCCCTGACTGACTTGGCAGCCATGTGGGCCTCAGTGGACCTGCCTGGCCACGTGGACCCAAGAGAGTCCCTGGCCTCTGGCTCCTTCACAGCCTCTCAGGAAAGGACACTCACCTGTTTCATCCGGTCCAAATCGAAGGCGTCCAGGGCCACGTCGTTTACACTTCCTGCCGGCTTCATCCTGGGAGGGGGATGGCAGGGTGCGGTAAAGTAGGTGGCGGGGCCGGCAGGCGCCCACGCACGGGGGCCCGGGTGCGGGAAGGCAGCCCGGGCGTGCCGCAGCCTCCCGCTCGGGCCCAGCACGGCCCTCTCCCCAGCGTCCTGTTGCTTTCTGCTTTTCTCTCTGGCCACCCTTTAGCTAAGTGAAAAGGACCCTCAGGCCTGGTCTCCAGCTCCAGAGGGTCTCGTGGGTACTGTGACCACACTTCCCAACCCAAGAGCCAACCGCAGAGCTGCTTTCTGCTCTGCGGGCTCTCACACAGACACGTGCTTTGCTCTGGTGATGGCAGGGGCGGGGGACAAATGGTGACGCATGCAAGCAGACCGCTACGTGTCACACGCAGCCTCCCCTGGAGGAAGGCAACTCCGGCAAGCTAGTCCTCGGTGCGGGGTCTGTGCTCCTGGCCAGCCTGAGGCTTGGGAAGAATGAGTAACAACGGAATTCAATACAATGCAAAATCCAGAAAACACCACCGGAGATGCTCGCCCTACAGGCGCCCACTCCAAACACGAACCGAACCGGCCCGGAGCCTAACCTCTCCAGGGGACGCCCTCAGCCGCGGCTTTGCTTTGGCTCAGAGGTTTCAGTTTCACGGACTGCTTGCCTTGGAAAAGTTTCTGAACTAGGGCCAGAGGTTTGAAATTTAATGTCCCTTGCACACGAGCCCTTCCTGGAAGCTCTTGGCGAAGTGCTCACCTCACCACCTGCCCTTTTCAAACAGGACCGCGGTGCCTGCTTTCTGGGTCCGATTCCTCTCTCCCACGGCAGGGGCTGTGGGCGTGACGGCGAGTGCCAGCGCCACTGTACAGACCAGGGCCCCTGTGAACCCCAGGACCTGCGTGCTCCAGAGCGATGGAGGGTAAGCATGGAAACTACGGTGCGGGTGCAGCCGCCATGGAAACCAGCACGGAGGTTCCTTGAAAAATTAAAAACAGAACCACCGCATGGCCCGGCAGGCCCTCTCCTGGGCGTCCGCCTGGAGGAGGTGCAATCACCGTCTCGAAGCGACGTCTGCACCCCACGGTCACTGTCGCACTAGTCACGACAGTCGAGATGTGGAAGCAAGCTGAGTGTCCACGACGGATGCACGAGAGAGCGGATGTGGCACGTGTGACAGGTTATGTGCACAGCCGCATATGCTGCCCCCGGGGCCCACGACGGCTCCTGAGGGCGTCACGCTGAGCGGAGTGAGGCAGACAGAGACAAGTACCGTACGACCTCACACGTTTGTGGGCTCGGACTAAACCAGATGTACAGAAATGGAATCCTGGGGGTTGCCAGCGCTACAGGGGCAGGGGTCAAAGGGCACGCACTCCCAGTGACAAGATG
>NW_011889049.1:144016-157254 GCF_000151845.1 Pteropus vampyrus
CCTGGCAGACCACGGGCCCCGCATGAATCCTGGCTGTCCGCTGATCCGCTGAGACGGCCTCACCCCCGCTCCGCGTGTCTGTCTTTGCCACTCCTGCCAGGGCCAGGCCAGAGCGCTCTGCTCGTCCCCGTCACTCTGTGAGACCAGGCTGAAGTGCCACCTGCTCTGTGCTCACAGCTGTTTCCCTTCAGTTTGTGGTGGGCAATGGAGACACTTCCCGGCCCAGGTTCTAGAGGCCTGCAGATTCAGGCCACACGCGACTTACAGTTCCTACGTGGCTGTTTGTCTCTGACGTCTGGGGCAACCTCGGGTTCATATATCCTACCCGGCGACCGCGGCAGCTTTTGGTTCGGACATGCGGTCGGCGCCCCTCTGGGGAGCGCTGGCTGTGTGCGGGGGAGGGGCGGAGGTGGCATGGTGGCTGTCCGGCGTAAGCAGAGCTGTGGGATGCGGCTGAGGCTAGGGAGCACCTCCTGTGCCCACATGTCCACACGACCGCCCGTGAGGCAGGGGCTGAAAGACCTCTTCACGGGGTGTGGTGTGGAGGCTTGGAGAGGGCACCGGGATTGCCCAATGACACAAACAGCCAGTCCAGGACTAGGACTGGATCTCCGGGCGGTCCCCCCCTCCCAGACCGCAGCTCTGCCTCCGAGAGGAGGAAGGAGCGGCCTGCACGACCCGAGGTCCCCCAGCTCTACCTGTCCCCGGCTCTGATCACCCTTTCCCAGAGCAGGCTGTTAGATGACAAGACAAAGGACAGGGTCCGGGGTTAGTCACGGGCAGGGGACAAAGGAGGCCCCAAGACGGGGTTGTTCGGTACCTAGAGTGAGGCTGCGACTGAAGGGGGCTCTTAGCTTCGGGGCTCTTTGCCACAGACGGGGTTCTACGGCAACGGAATGAAGCAGACACGTGAATCGGGGCGGCTGCCACCCCGGCCCCACCGGAGGCGCCCGGCCCTCACGGGGCGCTCACCTGGACAGCAGCGAGGACACGGGTTTCTCCACCGAGTTGCTCCGCTCCCAGGGCTTCCGGCCAGCCTCTGTCAGTTCATTTCAAGGACGAAGAGCCTCAGGGCTGGGAGGGCCCCCCACCTCCGCCCTCGCCCCGGCAGGACCCCCAGTGCTGCAGACGCAGAGCCCGTCGGGAAGGCCTGCTCCGCGTGGAGCCGAAGCCAGGGCTGTAGATGGCACTGCTGTCGCCCCGTGTCACCCTCACTGAGGACACCAGCTCTTGTTCCTCGGACCCAGCTGACTTTGACTTGTGGTCTAGCTTCAAGTCATCTCATTAGGAAAAGTCCACTTTCCTTGGAATGTGAAGTGACCGGTCACAGAACATGACTTCTAGAGTCGGCCAGCGACTCCAGTAGTGGGCCGAGCAGGCAGAGGCAGGCCCTCACCCTGGACACTCCCAGTCAGCCCGAGGGCCACATCTGCTTCTGGGGGCCCTGCCCCTAGGACCCCATGTGTACCCACTGTCCCCTGATTCATTGGTCCTCCCCACACATGACAGCTGGCCTCTTTCCACCCTGGGCTTGAGGATTGGTTTGTCTTTCTTTTTTCTCTTTTAAGTGGCATTAAATTTTATTTCATTTTCTTTCAAGAGCTTTGTTGAACTGAACTGAATCCACTGACTTTGCAGGATGAGCAGAGAGGCAGCAGGCCAAGTCCCAGGGCAGCAGGGAGGCCACCCGTCCCCAGCTGAGCCCAGAGACTCTGCAGGCCGACCGACCGAAGGCCGAGGCAGGTCTCACAGCCACCCTCTGGGCCTGCAGGAACAAGCGCTGGGACATCTGAGCTGTAGGCACGTGGCCTTGACTAAAACCACCTAACCACACCGAACTCTGACCTCCAGGACTGGGAAGACACCTAACCCACGCTCTGGGACGGGCGCCGCCCACTGTCACTACGGGCCTGAGTGCGGGAGGACACAGAGCAGGTGGGCGGGGGAGGCGGGCACACCAGCAGAGTGCGGGGGCCAGGCCACCGTGGGGTGGGGCCTCCCTCTGCTGGGGTGGGTGCTCTTCCTGCCTCTCCTTCCTGCCCCGAGCAGACGCTGAACAAACGCCTGTGCAGTGACCGAGTGACCAGTGCCAGGCTTCTTCCCCCTGCACAGCCTCCAGTCGCTCTGGTCATACCCTGTGTCCCAGCGCTCAGGGTGGGGGGTTCTGAGCAGGGTTCGGGACTGTTTCTGGTGGAGCCAGACTCACTGGTGACCACTGTCACGTCATTTTGCAGGGAGACATTGACGTGACTTTTAAACACTCCTCTTTAGAGCCCTGGCCCGAGCCCCAGGCCATCTCCTGCTACTTGACAGGTGCTGGGAAAGGAGGGCTGGACGGTGGACGCCGCAGCGTGACCAGCTCCAGTGACAGGCCAGGGCCTGGGTCCCACACTTCTAGGCTCCTGCTGGGGCTCGGTGTGGACGCCACAGCTGAAGCCCCAGGCTCGAGGGGGCAGGGGCTCACAGGGGCAACGGCTCCCGTGAAGGTGGCAGGGAGACCCGGCTGGCGTAGCCCATCTGGCCGTCTCTGCTCATCCGCAAAGTGAGGCACTGGGATCAGACCAGCTTCCTGTCGGAGGCCCTGCCCTCTGAGAACGGCCCGCAGCGAGCAGGACGGCGCCCCTTACCTGAGGAGTTGGGTGGCTGGCTGGCTGCTCGGGTCCCTGGCGATGGAGAGGTGCTCGGCTCTTCCTGAAACGGGAAGGGGGGCCATCAGCCTGCTGCGAGGCTGGCCGGGCAGGGGTGAGACCCCTCTGGCCAGGGTCATCTATGAAGCCTCGGTTTTTAAAACTTTGAGGAATCTGCTACTTTTATAATCAGCAAAACAAAGAGTATTACTAACAAAGGGAACCCCCAAATCCTGGCAGGCAGCTGGTCTGGCCCATGGAGGTCAGGGTAGGGGAGAGTAGTAGGGGTACACAGGCCCCTGCCCAGTAGGGCAGACCCCACGGCTGCGCCAACCCTGGCCCGTGACTGAGCCTGCCAGGCACAGACGGTCACGCGCCTCGCGACCACGACAAACGGGCCGCGTCCCTGGGGTGCCCGGCACTGTCACGGCCCTCGGGGCTCAGCAGGGGCTTCTGCCCCGCGGTTTGCTGTGACGGGGCCAGCCAGGCGGGACCCACCCACGGGGCTTCCCCTTTCCAGGCGTGGCCCCCGCCTCCGACGGCCGGCGTGAGAACCGGAGGGTGCTGCGCAGCTGGCCGGGCTGCCTGTGGGCTCTGGGTCGGGTTCTGGTCGGCACTGTGGGTCAGGGCTGGCCACGGCACAGCCTCCATCCTGGCGACCCGGCTATGGGAGACCCGGGCCCACTTCACTGCTTCAGGAGGGGAGGAAGTGGCAAGAACCTATTCTAACGTTACCTCTGTCCCAACTAGCCCACAGGTCACCAACACTGCTACCAAAGCGAGTTCTAGAATGTAGGTCTGCCTCACTAACCCGATAAAAGCACCTGATGGCTCGTGGGAGGCAGCCTGACCTGTGGGCAAGGCCCAGCCGCCCCTGCTAGCCCGCACCGCCCCGCGCCACGCTGCCCCCCGCGGCCTCTGCTCCCGGCTCTGCCCTGCGAACGCCCGCTCTCGCAGGAGCTCCCGGCGAGGCCGGGACTCCTCCCTCAGCTGCCAGGGCCTGGTGCTCCTTCACTTTCTCTGCCAACAGCCTGCCTGCCGTGTCCTCTCCCTCAAGGTCAGAGGCCACGTCCTGTCCGTCGCTGGGTCCCCAGCATGCGCACGTGGCCTGGCCCACGGCGGGGCTCCACACCGCCCTCCCCTGCCGGCGTGCTGTGGGGGCATTGGTGGAACCGGCCTGTGGCCAGCAAGTGGCAGAGTACCCGCCCGAGCCGTCTAACTCTACGTGACTCCATACTCGGGGTTCTTAGCTTCTTTTCAATGACGCTCGTTTGTTCTCCCGTGGTTATAACCCTAGTCCGTGCTCAGTGAGGAGAATTTGGAAAATGCCGGGAAGTATGAGAGAAGAGCTGCCGTCAGCGCCGCGTGCACACCACGCCCCTGTGCGGCCTGGCCTGGCCCTGCCCTGGGGGAGGCAGTCGGGGTGTGGGGGGGCTGCGGACCGCGCGCGGGACCCAGGCAGACGGAACTAGCGGCGGCCAGGAGCCCAGCGGAAAAGGGACGAAAAAGGGGGTCAGAGGCAGGAAGCTCCGCCTGTGGGGCTGAAGGGTTCTCGAGTCCCTGGGATTTGAAACCCACTTTTTCTGGGTGCCGGGTGGGGAGTTGGGTGTTTGGGGCCGGGATGGTGACGCACCAGTACCACTGACTTGAGAGCTCTAATGCCACCGCCCAAAACGAGGCCACGCTTTGGGTTACCTGGGACTGGCCTGGGCTCCTGGCCAGGCAGGCCTCTGCAGCTTTAGAAGTTTCTGGATGAAGCACTCTGTGCAAAAGGCAGGGGACAGTGGAATACGCAGCCCTGGCCCTCACAGGGCTTAGGACCCGGCAGGAGAGCGAGTCTGAAGGAGCAACCATGTGTGTGCCAAGGGCCGGAGAGGCACGTGTGGGGGGCGAGGGACCAGGCGTGGGAGCCTCACCCCGCCTGGTGTCTGGGAGGCTGTTTCTCAGGAAGTAATGTTTACGTAGAGAGAGGCAGGCTGAGGAGTTGGTGGGGGAGCCAAGGAGACTGCATGCCCCAGGCGTGGGCATCAGACGACAGACGGGAAAAGCGGCTGGCAGGGCCAGAGCCCAGGGCTCGCTCACGTGGGGTCAGCCTCACCCTGCTGATGGGGGACATTAAGTCAGCAAGTGCATGCTGCTCGCTGCCTGGAGACTGCATTTCTTCCGTCTCCTTCTGCCACTTAGAGGCAACCTGTAGGCCATCCGTAGTTAAGGTCTAAACTTGGCCACTTCGACGGGAGTCTGTTTTTATAAGAAAAGCTTAATGCAGAGGAAAAGAGAAACAAAGCTCCCTAAGTGGGTGCAGATGCTTCAGGCCTGTGCGGCCAGACTGGGCTCCAGGATGCCGAAGAGGGCGAGAGCCAGAGCTCCGGCCCCCGCCCCGCTTCTGCAGCTCCTGCCAGAATCGACGAACCCAAGAGGCGTCTTTAAGCACAGAAGTAACTTGAAGACAGACCACGCCGGCCTTCCAGCAGACGTCTCCTGCTGCGAGTGCACGCCAGCCCCCAAGGGACCCAGGTGCCTTGAGGCGGCTGGGACCTGTCCTGGGACCTGTCCTGGGACCTGTCCGAGAAGCCCTTCTGTGCCCCCAGGCTCCGGGATTCTCCCTCAGGCATCATCTGCCTTTCAGCCGAGTCCCCTCCCGGCTGCGAGCTCCATAACTGCGCAGTGTCTGCTAGCTGCCCAGTGAGTGCGGGCCTGCCACCCTTGCTGTGGGGATGGACGTGAGCACTCCATGGGCCCTGCCGTCCCCGACCCCACCCCTCCACAAATCCCCTGGTGAAGAAGTACCTGTCCCGTGTATGGCCTAACCAGGTGCACCTCGGAGCCCCGGAGCCTTCCTGCACTATTCTCACTGGTGGGGTGGGAGGGGTGGGGTTCGCTCACCGTTTGGCTTTCGTCTTCCTTTTTCTCAGCCGGCTTGTCTGTCTGGGAGGCTGCTTTTCTCCTAACATGGGAAGAAGAACATACAAATCAGCCCCTGAACGTTTCTGCACCGCTCCAGATGCCTCCTCTGTGCCGGACACAGCCTGGTTCTCAGACAACCCTGTGGTGGGACTTGACCCGTTTCACGTGAAGGAGGCAACTTGTCCCCGCACCCATCTGGGCTGCGGCAATGCTGGAACCAGCATCCGGGCCTTCTGTGCTGGTTCCATGAGCCTGGACACAAAACTGGCCCGGAAGGGGGGATGGGGTCTGGGGGACGTGGCTGTCTCTGTCCGTAGCACCCGAGGCTGGAGGAAGTTGGTCTGCACCATGTCTGGGTCCCTTGGGGGCCTGGGTTTGCCTGGGTGGCAGCCATTCTTCCAGGGCACTCAAGGCCAGGCCACACGGGACAGAGAAAGGTGCCCCCTGGGCCGTCACCTGCCAGTCAGGGCTGTGGGAGCACTCACCCGCTGACGTGACTACTGAGTGGACCCCATCACCTGTGGGAGGAAGACGACCCCTTTTCCTATTGCCCCGGAGTCTGGAACACCACTGAGAGCCTGGACGCGCTCAGGGGACAGACTCTGAATGGCCCAAACTGATGCCCCAGTCCGTTCTTGTATTTTCCCCACAGACATGAATCTCATTTTAATACCCTAAAAACTCACTCCTGGTTTTTTTTTCAAGTTTAGTGGTCACCGCTCTCTGGCTAACCCCCCAATCTCCACATGGGGACCCTAATACTCCCCAAACACACGCCTCTGGGCATCTTCAATGCTGTGATGCCACCAGCGCACGTAAGCCTCATAAGCTGAGCTGCCCAAGAAGGAAGCTGGCCTGACTGGTGAGTGGTCAGGGGCTGTCGGCCGGCGGTCACCAGTTGGGTGACGGGGCCCATGTGGTAGCCTCTTAGCCGCTCGGGCTCCTTCCTGTCTTCCGATCTCGGGGGGACAAGTCTACCCACCCATGGCCCCTCCCAGACACCCGCTTCTTCCTCACAGCAGGGGGGCCATTTCCACCTCTGTATTTCGAGTCTGTCTTTCCCGCCCTCACTTCCGACACCTAGTGCCAGCCATCACCCTCTTCCTGGATGACAGCAGACTCCGCACTGGCCCACCCACTGCCACTTTGCCCCATGACATGCTACTCCTAGCCAGAGCCACTGTTCCACCTTTAAGAATAGGAAGCAGGCCAGGCCATGCCTGCCCCGTGAAGAGTCAGGGAGCCCGCGTGTGAGAGGGGTCAGCACGCGGCGGCCTCAGCACTGACTTTCCGGCCTGGACGCCACTGCGGGGAAAAACTCAAGCGCAGCCCACAGAGGGAGGAGGCAGAACGTCCGCAATAACCTGCATTAACAGTAGCCGGCGAGGCCATCCTGGCCGTCGACGCCACCCCGCGCCCATCACCACCAGGGTGGACGTCACAGGGCGGCTGGGTGGACTCTTGCTGCCTCGTGCAGCGTGTCTGTCCCTGGTAGGGCCTCGACTCTGCCAGCAGCGCCGGGGTGTCTGTCCCCCTGGCTCCTGGCAACACCGGCCTCCTGTTCTCCCGAAGTTCCTCTCCGTTTGGTCTCAGCCGTCTGGGCCAGGCCGTTACTGTTAGCGTGTTGGTTTTGGACTTGGGCAAAGCGTGAAGGTTTTCTTTTTGAAAAACATGCTCTACTTTTCCACGAGGCCCCGTCCACCTCTGAGATGGAATCCAGCGCGCTCGCGCACGAGCCGCGTCTGCAGCCTGACCGACGGTCGGTCTCCGCACGTCCAGCAGCGGGCGTCTCGGCCGTCCCAGGCAGCTTAACGCCACCCAGCGCACCTCTGCCCTTCTTTCCGCATGGAAGGCTCCCTCTCCTCCCCTCTCCCGCCTCAGCCCAGAGACTCAGTCTCACTTTCAAGGCTGAGCACATGTGGAACCTCCTCTGTGAAGCCCTCCTGGCTCTCCCTCCCAGGAGGCTGTTTCCCGTGGTGCACCTGCCGTCACCCTACACCTCTAGTCACTGGATGACTGTGGCTCACCCTCTCTGCTCCCTCTGCCACTTCCGGCAGGCTGCCCTCTGTGTGCGTGGGGGCCCCAGGCAGGAGACGCTGGCTCTGCCCCTGCCGTGAAGTGCCAGGCCGGCCACCTGCACATCATGGGCCATTGTTCCCAAGGGGTGAAACAGGACATCACGTGACGACCTTGGGCACAGAAGCTCACACTCAGGGTCAGCTGACTTGGACAGCAGTGGGAAGGACGCGGAGGGTGGCAGTAGGCAGGAGGGTCACGGCTGGAGCAAGGGCCCTGCCCCTGCTTTTCTTGGACCACAGGGAGCGTTTTGACAGGTGAGGCCTGCTCCTGGGCCCTCTGGTGCTCACGAGCCACAGTGCTGGTCGCCCATGTCAGCGCGTTCCCTTTGCCACGCCACACTGACAAGTAAAATTGAGCTCTGCAACCTTCCCGAGAAGGAGCTTCGTGATCTCTGTACCTGCTCTGCTTTTTCTTGGGCAACAACCCAGAGCCTTAGCGACAGGCCGATGGCCTTGGGCAAGCTGGAGGCGCCGACGGCCTTGGGCAAGCTAGAGGCACACCTGGTGTGGACGGAGAAGGGGATGAGTCACCGGCCCCAGGCACGACCACGACACGGATGAAGCTGCTCTTCCATCTCTTAGGGGCGAGGTCCCCCGGACCCCGCCACTTCGCACTTCCTTTTCCCGTGCCCTTCATAGCGGCCCCCTCTGGGCCACGCCTCACTCAGGCGGGGCTCCTAAGCGCAAGGAATACCCCTCGTCTTCCCCGAATTTCTCTCTGCTCAGGACAGGGCTGGTACGCGACAGATGCTTCTGCGAATGCTCGTCGCACTGACACGAGGAGGGATGTAGAGTTCAGACACCTCCTTTTAGACCGATGTCTCACACTGACCCTATGAGGAGAGGAGCAGAGCCCCCACGTGGCCATCCCAGGTGACGGCGATCCTGGGGCCGGGCGAGGACGCTCACTCGCTGAAGAGCGGGGACTTCCCGGCGGGCGTCTGAGTCTGGGGGAGCCTCGACACCCACCTCTTGGCCAGCAGTTTGTTCATCTCTTCCATGAGGCCTCCTCCTCCGCCCCCACTGCTCGCCCTGTTGGCATCCGACTTGGAGGTCCCGCTGGGACTGGAGCCTCCAGAGGCGTCTTCCGGCTAAGGGAGAAGGAGGCAGCGCTTTAGTCTGCTGTGCGGGGTGGGGCGGTATGAGGGGGTGAAGGGGATGCGTTTGAGTGAAGACGTGTGATTCCCATGATGGCAGCGGCAAAAGACGCCTGAGGGGTCACCCAGTCCAGGCTCCCCCAACCCCACAGGGGACACCAGAGAGGGACCAGGCCTGGCCGGTCGGTTAGCAGATACTCCCCAGGTCTATCGGCTACGCTTGCTAAGACCAGCGTGGCACGGGGGGAGGAGAGAACTCCTGGGAAGCCCCACTCTCCATCAGAGGCGTGAGAACCACGCTCGCCTCGATGGGAGGGTCCGCCTTCCAGGACGCGTGGGGAAGGGCCGGGGAGGGGAGCTGGGCCCGAGGGGAGGGACTCCTGCGACACGACATGGGAGGAACCGTGGACTTAAATTCACGAGACGCGGGGCCTGAGTCCCAACTCTGCGACTTGAGTTGGGTGCCTCAGTGTCCCCATCTGTAAAGGGGGAAATAGCTCTTGCCCTGCTTGTGAAGTTCAACGTGAGGGTCGGCTCACGGTTCCCACAGCGCCGTCCCACATGGTTCTCGCTTAAGGCGTCCGGCAGAGGCGCTGCCTTGGTGGGGGGCGGGGAGCACTTTGCTCAGCGTCTCACAGGTGAGGGGCTGCTCTGTCCCCTGGGCAGTCAGAGACTGGTCTCTGCCCCACCCCGCCTGTGCCACAGGGACACTTACCCGCTGGACTCTTCTCAGCTTGGCCCCGGCCAGGGCAGCGGCCAGCCCTGACACGGAGCTCTCGTCGTGGCTGCCCTGGGCGCCTCCAGCTGGCAGTGGGGGTGGGGGAGGCGGCGTGGCCCCCGTGGGTGGAGGTGGGACAGGGGGCGGGGGTGGGGGCGGGGGCCCGCCACACGAGAGGGGGGCGCTGGCTGCAGACGAGGGGTGCCCCGGCGGGAGGATGGGCCCTGAAACGCAACAGTGAGGCGCGGTCAGCTCCCGGGCCCCAGCGGCGCCTCCCTGGGGCAGGAGGGGCAGCGGTGGCCTGGCCCCGCCACTCCCCGCCACTCCCCGGGCTGCCTGCGGGACACGCACGCCACACACTTGCTTAGCATCCCTCGCGCTCAGCTGCCTCTCTTCCGCCCCAACCACGGGCTTCCGGCGGGACGGGAAGACCGCTGCGGCCTCCTCTTCCGTTCCTGCCCGTACGCGGCGCCCTCCTAGGCGTCGGCAGACGTCGGTCCCTGACATGCCGCTCACTGACCCTCAGCCTCTGGGGGCTGTGGCAGGTAACTGGGGGTTGCAGGGCTGACCAGGGCACGTGTCAGGGAGCAGTGCTGAATGCTGGGCCATCCCCTGCTCCCCGATCTCCCCTCTATCCAACACTGACGGAGCCCACTGTGCCTGGGAAAAGTCGGCCACCAGCTCTCTGCTCGCAGGGCTCGTGGCCTAAGGGGGACGTGGTCACCAATCGTGCAGGTGGCGGGTTGACGAGGGCTCGGACATACTCCTTAGGCAAGTGACAGCAGAGCGGGACTCACGTCTAGGGGCGGGAGTGGGTGAGGGGCAGGAAGCGGTGGGAGGAGCCGGAGGCGCTGCGGGATCAGGGAGAGGCCGGGAGGGGAGCCCTCAGGCACCCGGGTTGTTCGGCAGAGATGGAGAAGGGGCGACAGGGTCAGACCTGCACTAGAGTTGCAGAGGGTGGGCCCAGAGGGGGTGCCCACGGCAGTCCGAGAGGGGGTGCTAGGGGCCACAGGATGACAGTCACCTGTTTCCTTCAGAGTGTTTGAGAGGATTAAGCGAGAGAAAGGACAGGGAAGCGCTCAAACTCCCGACTCACCGGCCTACGTAGTTTTCCAGATAACCTTTCTACGTCTCCACGTGGAGCGCCAGCCAACGTCCAGGACTGAAGCAATACTTCCTTGGGGGTGTGCTCTGACCCCCGGGGCGGTCGGGCCCTGTGCCGTGTGCCTATACACCCTGCACCTGGTCACCAGGTGTGCTCACTGACGACTGTCATTCACTGCCTGCCTCCTTGACTAGACAATGAGCTCCCTAGGGCAGGCCTACACCTGCCTTGTCCACTGCTGTGTCCCTAGCCCTTGACGTAGTGCTTGTGACGTGGCGTGCGCTCAGGGAATGAATGGGAGAGGCTGGTAGGGAGGGGCCGGACCAAGCTGAGCTAATTCCCCCTCGTTCCCTCGTCCTCCCCCTTCCATCAAATGTGACTTTCAGACCTACGCAACCACTGGCTCTTCGCAGAGGGCCCAACGTGCCTCCGGCACCATCTGAGTGAGGGGGCTGCCCACCGGGCACAGGTAAGGGAAGCAGGCCCGGCGAGGTCTCTCACCTGTAGCCGAGGTTCTTCTCTCCAGAGACTCCTGACGCTGCTGCTGGTGCTGCTGCTGCTCCATCACTTGTCTGCAAAGCAACAAAAGGCGGGCAGGTCTGACTGCTCAGAGCCGGAACAACGTGGCTCTGTGTCCTTGGAGCGCAGGCTGCAGGGTCGGGTTTCGTCGGAGTGGGCACTCCGTGAGAGCCCATTGTGGGCCCTGGGCTGGGGGCGCTCAGCAGTGAGCCCCCGCACCCTGCCTCTGGCTGACTGCCACTGGGCTCGCTGCCCCAGTTAACAGAGGCAGGGCGCATGACTGGTTCGAGGTCCCTACCCAGGTGAGCTCAGGGGCACACCTGAACAGGGAGCCCCTCACGAAGGCTCAGGTGACCAGCTGGCTGAGTGCACAAGCTTCTCCCTTGGCTGCATGGGCTCCCCAGGCTTTTGCGGGCCTGTGGCCTCAGCAGACCCGACCTCAGATTTCCTGTTCTTATTACACCTGGCTCAGTGCCCTGGAAGTTTCCAGGCATTGCTGGTTGTCAGGAGAAGTGGACGCTAAGGTGGCATGTCTTCACCCTTCACCGCAGACCCGCATGGCGGCCAGTCACTTGGTATGCTGCGATGCAGCGTGATGTGTGCCTTGGTGGGGACTAACATCCTAGCTCCTTATGGCAAAGTGGCCTTGGGGTGCTCATGAAGCCCCGGTGACTGAGGACACTGACTCGCAAATACAGCCACTGAATCTGGGACAGAGACGCTGGCGCAGGAGGGGGCTCGAGGGATCGTGTAGATCAAGGATGGCGGCAGGTCTCACGTGTGTGGTGCCAGCTCGAAATGCCTGCTGGTGTGACATGGGGTCGAGGGGTGTCCTGACACCCACCCTGGCTCAGGGGCGAGCATGCTGGAAGCCAGCAGCAGCCTCTGCATGCCAGGGAGGGTGGGCAGGGCAGCTGGCAGAGTGTGTGGTTGCAAGCCATGAGTCTGCACCCCTGGTGTACAGTGAGCTGGCACTGTCTGGTACCTGGCACCGGCTCTGGCATGCAGCAGCCACTCAGCAAGTGCTCTGTGAGGGGACAATGACACATCTATCTCATCCAGCTGCTTCCACCTAGAGGAAGGTCAAATGGGACCACACTTCATTTGGAGGTGGAGAGCTCTCTGGTCCCGTCCGGGGATTCCAGGCGTGGGCGAGTCACACCCCTCTCCTGGGCCTCGGATTCTTCTCCATAAAATAGGCGTAACGACACCTGTTCCGTGGAGTTCTGGTAAGAATTATGCCTGATGCCTAAAAAAACACGCTCGGGCAGTAAAGGTGTTTGCGGAGCTCTCAGTGGCACCTGGGCCAGCGTCTCCAGCCCAACTGCCGAAATGTCACCCAGAACTCCAACCTCCCCAGCAGGATCCAGATGCTCAGAAGCCCTCAGCAGAATGAGGATGTCTGGAAATACTTAGTGATCGGGTGTAAACTTTTGATACTGTTTGTGTGAAAACAAGAAGGTTCCTGTGCTTGGGGTCACTAGGTTGCTGTCGCCCCGCGCCAGCCATCTCCCTGCTGGGCCTCCCTCTGTATTAGATGACCGGCAGGGTAAGCGGGGATAAGCAGGGTCCCAGCTCTGGGGCTGGACTCCTGCAGTTCACAGACTGACCTCCAGGGGCGCTCTGGCAGGTTGCAGCCAGCGGCCTCTCACAGCCTGCTTTGGGTGGTGGGCTAGGGTAATGCAGTGTGCTGTTTAACCAGTTCCGAGGGAGCCACGGAAGAACCTGTTCAGGACGCACAGGCCCCTGTCAGTCATTCTTCGGTCTGGCAGGGCTCACTCACGTCCTTCTCCGGGCCGAGGCAGCCCTGGGACCTGGCAGAGTGCTGAGCGGGGGCCAGACCAGGCAGCTAGTCCTGGTTCTGCTTCTAAGTCCTGGCTACTTTGGGCAAGTCCGTGAGAGCAGCAGTCAGGCCACGGCCAGGTCCGCCACGAGGCCTGCACGCTGCCCCACTCCTGAGCTTCGGCTGGCTCAGTGAGAAGTGGTGGTCGTAACAAGCCCCGAGGGTTAAAACGGGGCAGCGTGTAAAGGTAAAGTGCCCCGTCACTGGGAGGGTGGAAGTCAGGCCTGCGGAGTCAGTTAGGACACGGGACTCTGGGAGGACAGTCCGGTCTCTCCCTCAGTGCTTCAGAGAAGCAGAGCAAAGATCAGCACCGCCACGTTCAAACTGGGAACCTGAGGCCTGGT